>NW_006921812.1:5642567-5648749 GCF_000298275.1 Orycteropus afer afer | reverse complement strand
ATATATATATATATATATATATATGCTTTGCTGTTTTTTGTGTTTCTCTAGAGAACCCAATCTAACACACATATTTACACCCATTCCAAAGAAAGATGATCCCACAAAATGTGGGAATTGTGGAACAATATCATTGTTATCACACACAAGTAAAATCTTGCTAAAGATAATTAAAAAATGGTTGCAGCAGTATATTGACAGAGAATTTCTAGAAATGCAAGCTGGATTCAGAAGGGGTTGTGGAGTGGGGGATATCATAGCTGACATCAAATTGATCTTGGCTCAAAGCAAAGAACACAAGAAACTTGTTTACTTGTGTTTTATTGATTATTCAAAGACATTTGATTGTGTGGTTCAAAACAATTATCAATAACATTGAGAAGAATGGGAATTCCAGAACACTTGACTGTACTCATGAGGAACCTGTACATAGACCAGGATACTGTCATTCAAACTGAACAAGGGGATACTCCATGGTTTAAAATCAGGAAGCGAATATGTCAGGGTTGTATCCTGTCACCATACTTATTCAATCTGAGTGCCGAGCAGATAATCTGAGAAGCTGGACTCTATGAAGAATGTGGCATCCAGTTTGGAGGAAGGCTCATTAACAACCTGATAAACCCAGATGACACAACTTTGCTTGCTGATAGTGAGGAGGACTTGGAATACATACTGATGAAGATTAAAGAATATAGTCTGCAGTATTGATTATACCTCAATATAAAGAAAACAAAAATCCTCACAACTGGACCCATAAGCAGCATCACAATAGACAGAGAAAAGATTGATGTTGTCAAAGACTTCTTATTACTTGGTTCTACAATCAACACCAATGGAAGCAGCAGTCATGTCATCAGAAGGCATATTGCATTGGGGAAATCTGTTGCAAAAGACCTGTTTCAAGTGCTGAAGAGCAATATCTCCTTGAAGATTAAGATGCCCCTAACCCAAGCCACGGAATTTTCATTCACTTCATATGCATGTAAGAACTGGACAATGAATATGGAAAACTGAAGAAGAGTTTATGCTTTTTTACCTGTGGTTTTGGTGAAGAATGCTGAAAGTACTGTAAACTCCTAAAAGAACTAACAAATCTGTCCTAGAAGCAGCTGGAATGCTCCTGGAAAGCAAAAAAGGCCAGACTTTGTCTCACTTACTTTGGTGATGTTGTTAGAAGGGACCATTCTCTAGAGAAAGATGTCAAGCTTGGTAAAGTGGAGGGTCAACAAAAAAGGTAAAGTCCCTCAACAATATGGATTGACACAGTAGCTGAAGTGAAGGGCTCAAGTGTAGTAGGGATCATGACCCTGGCACAAGACTGAGCAGTATTTCTTTCTGTTGTACCTAAGGTTGCTATGAGTCTGAGACAACTTGACAGTGCATAACAAAGCAAAGGATGAGTGTATAGTGATGAAAGGAAAACAGTGTATGTAGAATTATCTTTAAGAAATTCAGTGATTAAAAGAGAATGGATGGTAGCAGAGTTAACTGAAATATGTTGTCAAGTCAGTGGAGATTCAACAAATTAGAAGAATAAGTGGAATAACTCTGTGGTGATGGACAGTATCAAATTCTAAGAAAGAACTAATACAGAGATAGAGGATAATAAATGATACTCTTATAAACCAAACTCACTGCCATAGACTCAATTCTGATTCACAGTGACTCCCTTTGGGTTTCCCAGTAGTAAATCTTAACAGAAGTAGATTGTCCCATGTTCCTTCCATGGAGTAGCTGGTGGATTTGAATCACCAGCCTTCTGGTTAGCAGTCGTAGCCTTAGGCACTATGCCACTAGAGCTCCTTTAGATACTCCTATGCAGACAGATAATTTTAAGACAGGGAGTGACTTACTATAGAAAGAATAACTGGAAAGTATTCTTCTGAGATGAGAGAAAAGGATGAAAGATGTGACCTTTGTCTTTGGTTGCTGAGAAATAACTCGAACTTTCTGGAGTAGTGAGATATCTTTATTACCTAATATGCCAAGGAACACTTGAAAATGTGTGCAAATGAATAGGATTTTTGCAGAACTTACCTGCTCAGCTAAACTTAGGGGGTGTAATTAAATCAATCATATTTAGTGATTCAATCAGTCCCTCCTCTACAATGAGGGCCCAAACATATCTATGCAGTGAAGCCATGTGTTAGACTGGGTTTTCTAGAGAAACAAAACCAGTAAAGCTTATAGATAGATAGATAGATAGATAGATAGATAGATAGATAGAGTTATCTATCTATCTATCTATAGAGAAAGAGAGAGAGAGAAATTTATCTTAGGAAAATGGCTCACATACTTATAGAAGCTGGCAAGTCCAAAGTTTCTGGATCAAACATCAAGCTGGAGGCTTTTCCACGTCAAGCTGGAGGCACAGATTGGCTGCTCAAAACATAATAATCTGATCCCATCATAGAAATAACCACATTACAACAGCTTAAACCACACAGAATTATGGTCCAGACAAGTTGACACACAGTTCCAACTATCACAGTCCACCCGTTGTCAACTTGGCAGTTGTACACATCTTCTTAACCATATATAATCTTTAAATAAGGACAATTATAAAGTCATATTTGCACCTAACATGATACGCTAACACATGTACAACCAAAATGCATTAACCTTATTTACATTTCACAGTTCATAACAGAAGGAAACAAAAATATTTGATACACATATACAATGAAGAAATATAACAATCACAGTCCTCGTTTCTGCAGATGGTCACGTGGTCATAGCTGATATTCAGAACTACCTTCTTCCACCACCCAGTCTGGATTTCCCTTGCCCTCAGCAAGTACCTCAGCTTGTGGTGGTCCTTTGCCTGCTGGGGTGACCCAAACCTTCATTCCTGAAGGGTCTGAGCCATTAGCAGTCATATCAGAATTGGGTTGCTGTAATTTTCCATTGCCTTTAATCACAGGGCATGGTAGTACTGAGAGACGTCCTAAAGAATCTCTTGTATTCCAAACATATTCTTCTTTACCTCCATTATGTAAAGGCAATACAATTTCCCTTTGGTAATCAGGATCTATCACACCAGGTAGTACAGTAATTCCCTTCTTTGTCTGTTGATCCAGAGACATGAGGAAGCCAAAATGGCCGGTGGCATTCTTAATTTCCAGTTCAATACAATCAGTATTGCATCTCCAGATGGGCGTGTTTCTCCCTTTGGGACTAAGATATCCAGACATGAAGAGCATAGGGTAGCATAGGAAGCAAAAATTTTTTGAGTGGGTCAATAGGGGTAATAGTGAGTGGGACCACTTTCGTTTCCACCCCTTGGATCCTCAACTAGTGAATCCTGGCTATTGGAGAAACAAAACCATATATTGGATGCTGGTTTAGAGAATATACAGCCTCCTGGAGAAATTAGCCCAACCCTGCAACGTATTGCCACCTAGCTGGCACTGAAAATGTGTTTCAGGAGGCCACTCCGTTGTTCTATCATACCAGCTCCTTCAGGATGATGAGGAACATGGTAAGACCAGTGAATTCCATGAGCATAAGCCCATTGCCACACTTAATTTGCTGTGAAGTGAGTCCCTTGATCTGAAGCAATGTTGTGTGGGATACTATGGTGGTGGATAAGGTACTCTGTAAGTCCATGGATGGTAGTTTTGGCAGAAGCAATGCATGCAGCAAGGTGAATCCATATCCAGAATAAATATATATTCCAGTAAGAACAAAACGCTGTCCTTTCCATGATGGAAGTAGCCCAATGTAATCAACCTGCCACCAGGTTGCTGGCTGATCACCCTAAGGAATGGTTCCATATAACGGAATCAGTGTTGTTCTCTGCTGCTGGCAGATTGGGCACTCAGCAGTGGCAGTAGTCAAATCACCCTTGGTAAGCAGGAGTCCATGTTGCTGAGCCCATGTATAACCTCCATCCCTGCCACCATGGCCACTTTGTTCATGAGCCCATTGAGCAATGACTGGAATAGAGGGGGAAAAGGATGACTGGTTTCCACTGAACGTGTCATCCTATCCACCTGATTGTTGAAGTCCTCCTCTGCCGAGGTCACCTTTTGGTGGGCATTCACATGAAACACAAATACCTTTACTCCTTTGGCCCACTCAGAGAGATCTATCCACATACCTCTTGCCCATACATCCTTATCACCAATCTTCCAATCATGCTCCCTCTAAATCCCAGATAATCCAGCTAAGCCATTAGCCACATCGCATGAATCCATATATAATCACACATCTGGCCATTTCTTATTCCATGCAAAGTAAATAGTCATATACAAGGCTTGAGGTTCTGCCCTTTGGGAGGATTTCCCCTGACCACTGTACTTTTATGAAGTCCCAGAAAGGGCCTGTGTGCTGCTGCTGTCCACTTTTAAGTGGTGCCTGCATTTAGCACAGAACCATCTGTAAACCAGGCATGTGTTTTCTCTTCCCCAGTCAACTGCTCATAAGGAGCTCCCCACGAGACCATAGGTGCAAACTGGGAAAGGGAAGGTAATATGACTGGAATGGAGACCATAGGTATTTGGGCTATTTCCTCATGCAACTTACTTGTGCCTTCAGGACCTTTTCCAGCCTGATCTCTGATATACCACTTCCATTTAATGATGGAGTGCTGCTGTGCTTGTCCAACTTTATGACTCTTTGGGTCAGACAACACCCAGTTCATGATGGGCAGCTCAGGCCTCATGGTCACTTGGCGGCCCATGATAGGCATTCAGTCTCTACTAAAGCCCAGTAACAACACAAAGGCTGTTTTCAAAAGGAGAGTCGTTATCTGCAGTGGTTGGCAGAAGGGTTTTACTCCAAAATCCCAAGGGTCTGTGTTGCGTTTCACCAATAGGGACCTGCCAAAGACTCCAGACAGCATCTCTATCTGCTACAGACACTTCAAGAATCATTGGATCAGCTGAATCATATGGCCCAAGTGACAGAGCAGCCTGCATGGCAGCCTAAACCTGTTGCAGAGCCTTCTGTTGTTCTGGGCCCCACTCAAAACTAGCAGCTTGCAGAGTTACTTGATAAATAGGCTGCAGCAACACACCCAAATGAGGGATATGTTGCTTCCATAATTCAAAGAGACCCACCAGACATTGTGCCTCCTTTTTAATTGTGGGGGAAACCAGATACTATAACTTATCCTTCACTTTAGTAGGAATATCTCAATATGCCCCACACCATTGGACCCCTATAAATTTCACTGAGGTGGAAGGTGCCTGAATTTTTGTTGGGTTAATTTTCCATAGCATGAATATGTCTCACCAATAAGTCTAGAGTCATCGATACTTCTTCTTTACTAAGTCCAATCAGCATAATGCCATCAATAATGGACCAGTGCGATGTCTTGTGGAAGAGAAAGGTGATCAAGATCCCTTAGGATTTATTTATGACAAAGTGCTGGGGAGTTGATATACCTCTGAGGAAGCACTATGAAAGTATACTGCTGGCCTTGACAGCTGAAGGCAAATTGCTTCTGACGGTCCTTTGAAATTGGTATTGAGAAAAAGGCATTGGCCAGATCAATAGCTGTATACCAAGTACCAGGAGATGTACTAATCTGCTCAAGCAATTAAACCACATCAGGAACAGCAGGTGCAATTGGAGTCACTACCTGATTAAGTTTACAATACTCTTCTGTCATTCTCCCAGGTCCATCTGTTTTTTGCACAGGCCAAATAGGTGAATTAAATGGGGATGTGGTGAGAATCACCACTCCTGCATCCTTCAAGTCCTTGATTGTGGCAGAAATCTCTGCAACCCCTCCAGGGATGTGGTACTGGTTTTGGTTTACTATTTTTGTAGGTAGAGGCAGTTCTAATGGCTTCCACTTGGCTTTTTCTACCATAATAGCCCTTACTTCACACATCAGGGAGCCAATGTGGGAATTCTCCCAATTTCTCAGTATATCTATTCAAATTATGTATTCTAGCACTGGGGAAATCACTACAGGATGGGTTCGGGGACCCACTGGACCCACTGTGAGATGCACTTTAGCTAAGATACCATCAATAACTTGAGCTCCACATGCCTCCACTCTGACTGGTGGGCCACAATGATGCTTTGGGTCTCTTGGAATTAGTTTCAATTCAGAGCCAGTGTCCAATAATAACTGGAAAGTCTGATTGTTTCCTTTTTCCCCAGTGAACAGTCACTCTCATAAAAGGCCTCAGATCCCTCTGGGGAAGGCTGGGAGAAAGACTGAC
>NW_006921812.1:5632796-5642227 GCF_000298275.1 Orycteropus afer afer | reverse complement strand
GTCAGACTATTCTGGTTATTGTTCCAACTCTTCTGTTCATTATGATAACCATGTTCACCTTGCCTTTGTTGATTAACTGCTGCCACTTGGCCCCTACTACCACGGGGTCCAATCAGCCCCATTGTAGTTAAGTGTCTTAGTTCAATTAGGGCAATTCCCACTGTCAAATCAAGTTTACATAAAATAGCAATCACAGCAGTCTTCAAGGATGCTGGAGCTCCCTTCACAAATTTATTCCTCACCATGTGGTGAAAGGAGTGTCTTTTGGTTTCTCCATTTCTGGCTCTATGAGTCCAATCTGATAAATCTGTCCTAACATGACAATTTCCCTAAGCCTTTGGATACCTTCTTCCACATTATACCAAGTCAAGTCTGGTATTTCAACTTGACTTAAAGTAGGCCACCACATAACCTATGCTTCAGAAAGTCATTCAAATAAACTATTAGATCCTTTCCTAATCTCTCGAGCTAAAACTTTGAATGAAGAATCTATAATTAGTGGGCCTAAATCAATAAACTCAGACTGATCCAATCTTACATTCCTTGCACCATTATACCACACCCTCAGTAGCTATTCCCATGCATATTGTCCAGGTTTCTGTCTGTACATGTTAGCAAAATCAAGTAGGTCTTTTCAGGTATAGCTTACCACTTCCTCGGTCATACTCTCTATTTCACCTTTTGGGGCTCGCTTGGACTTAACTTTAGTTATAGGTCTAGCCTCAACAATGGATGGTTGAGGCAGTTCCTAAGAAGATTCAGGAATGTCTTCCATGGCCTCTGCTTCAGGCAATGACCCAGCAGGACCAGTTTGGCTAATCTCACCAAACTGAGGTGGAGGGGATAATGGTTTTATAGTAATTCCTTCAGATGGGAGGGATTCAATAGAATTTACAGGCTCCATATCTTGATCTTCATGATTATCTGCCCATGTGTCCCCATCCCAGGTTTCAAGATCCCATTTTTTCCCAATCAATGTCTTCACTTTAATTTCAGACACCATTCTGGGTTGGCAATTTAATTGGCATTGTAATTCAGCCACCCTTACAATAAGACTCTGGGTTTGTTTTTCAGAAATATCAGCTCTGTTATTAGAAGAAATAAGACATTTTTTCAGAGCACAACTAGAAACACTGAGGCCTTTCATGCAGCGCTTAAGCCAAGACTCAACAGCTCTGAACTAATCTCACTGTTTCACCATTTTGTCTAGTGTAAGTAGAATCAGCCAACCAGCTTCCTTACACTCCTCATGCTGATAAAATTGCATAAAAGTATCAAATATGTGATCAACCAGAGCCTCACTTCACACGAGTATTTGATCTATTGGTGATGCTATTTTTTATATTAGGAACTCTTGTAGCATAGTGCCTAAGGCACTTGACTGCTAATCAATGGGCTTGTGGTTCAAACCCACCCACCCTCCTCAGATGGAAGGCTGGGCAATCTACTTCCATAGTGATACTGCCTCAGAAACCCAAGGAGGGGTTGCCATGAGTCAGTTCTGACTCAACAGCACATGAAAACAACATTTTGCAAATTAATGTTACCACCTCATGCCACGGATTAGCAGAGCCCTCTTTCCTAACAGAGGCATGGTCACTAATGTCTTTAAAATTAATCAAATTGGAGAATCAATTTAGGAAGCCCATCCTTATAATTTTGTCTCTCTAGAACCACTCCCAGTACCAAATGTATTAGACTGCATTCCCTAGAGAAACAAAACCAGTAAAGTTTATGTATATCTATATATATAGAGAGAGAGAGAAAGAGAGAGAGAGAGAGAAAGAGAGAGAAATTAGGAGCTCTGATAGTATAGTGCCTAAGGTTCAAACCCACCAACCACTCCTCAGAAGGAAGGTTGGGCAATCTATTTCCATAGCGATACTGTCTCAACAACCCAAGGAGGGGTCACTATGAGTTGGGTCTGACTTGACGGCGCACAACAACAACATAGAAAAATTTTTCTTAGGAAAATGGCTCACACACTTACAGAAGCTGGCAAGTCCAAATTTCCTGGATCGAAAGTCAAGCTAGAGGTTTTTCCACATCAAGCTGGAGACTGTTCCCGACTCTTGAAGTTGCAGGGCTGAGGAGCTCAAGCTGGCAGACAGTACACTGGCTGTTGACTCCAACAAATGACAAATCTGAGATCTACAGGCCGAATGGTGGATTGTTCACTCATGGAGAGTTGCAGGCAGCACAACAGAATCCTGATCCACAGAAGAATGTCTCTTTTCCCAGGATGTTCATAGATATACTGGAAGCAGGCCACACCCCTAGGGAAACTCCCTTTCAAAAGATTGGCTGCTCAAAACATGATCATCTGATCCCATCATGGAAATAACCACATCACAACAGCTTAAACCACACAGAATTGTGGTCTAGCCAAGTTGACACACAGTTCCAACTCTCACAAGCCAATGGAAGTCTTTGGAACACAAAAATTCTTTGGGATTCTGGAATTGAAAAGATTATCTGCTCTCAGTAGGGTCAGGTGCCTCAGGGAAAGTCCCCAGAAAAATGATAGTCTAGATTTGAGACCCTTTTCAAGCCTTATCTTATGTGTCTCCTGATGTGTATTTCACCTGGTTATAATAAAAAGGTAATAGTAAGGACAGGTAAAGAGTCATTGGTGCAATTGTTAATCACTGGGCTGTTAACCAGAAGTTTGACTGTTTGAACCCACCCAGCCATTCTATGGGAGAAAAATGTGCTGATTGGTTCCAGTAAAGTTTATAGCCAGGAAAACCCCACGGGGCACTTCTACTCTGTCACTATGGGGTTGATAAGAGTCAAAATTGACAACTGACAAGTGTAGATACTCCTTGTGAATGCTTTGAACCTTTCCTGGGAATTAACAAAGGTACAGTGTCAGTAAGAACCAGCAGGAACTGGCATCTACCTATTTAGCAGCCTAAAGGACTGTGTCCTTTTAGCTTGTGTGCTCTTACTTAGCTCAAGAAGGCTAACATCAAAGAATTGAAGAGAGCTTGTTCTGGTTATCTAGTGCCACTCTGACAAGAATATACCACAAATGGGATGATCTTAACAACAGGAGTTTAGTCTTACAATTTGGTGGTTTTAAGTCCAAGTCCAAAATGCCAGGCTCTAGGGGCTGGGTGAAAGCCCCTCAACCTTGGGATCCAGCTCTGTGTCCTGCTCCTGGACCACTGGAGCTAGAGACATTTCTTCACTCAGACAGCAGCTGGTTTCTGAGGCTGAGAAACCCCAAGTTTGACAAGTAAAAAGGCAGTCTCAATATTACCAAATCATAAGACAGGTCATTAATTTAAGTCCATTGTAAGTCCCAAAGTTGGCAGAGCATAGTGGGCTGCTGAGCAATGACATAGCTATATACAGGGTCCAAGCATGCCATAGGCTAGAGACCATTCTCAAAACTCCTGCTTATATTCTGGAAGCAGACCACATACCCAAAGACAGCTACTCAGCTCCTCACTGTAGATTCCACCATGGAATTGATTACCAGTCTCATTATGGGGAATACTACATCCAATTGCCCAGCCACTCAACCAGGCCTAGCCAAGCTGACACAAAAACCTAACTACCACAGAGCTGTGGCTAATGCCCATTGATCTGGTCCCAGGTAGAAGGGGTTGAGAGTCAAGGGATTGGCTAGTCTAAAATACACAGACTGTTTAGACCCCTGTCCTTGTGGCTGGTAATCTTTCACCTGGACCTAGATTCCTGGGGATGAGAATGCCACAAGGAAAGAGAAGTGGGATGGTGAGGATTAGATCTATTTTCATGTGGAAATTTGATGCATGTTGTTCCTGTTAATGCAGTAATCAGTGAAGATGATATTTGCTGAATGAGCCCCTTGCTTAATGCAAAAGGGAAGCAAATATGCCAGTAAATTTGTGTCTGAAGGATAGAAAATGAACTTTAACTCATTTTGTCAATGTTATAAAACAATTGAGGAATTAGCTTGTCTAAACTCAAAGATAAGAGATGAGGAGCTCAAAAATGTGTAGTAACTTTTGTTTAAATAAGTGATATTTCTTGGCTCCAGAATTAAAGTACAAACTATTCAAGGGCAAGTGTCATATGTTTTAATATATTATATAACACTCAAGGTCCTAACATATTGCTAAGCATGTATTATTGATTCAATATGTAATGGTTAACATTAAATTATATTTATATTTTCTATCACAACTCCTTAATAAAATGTAAATATGAAGTCCCACTAAAAAATCTATTGTTATTGTTAGATGCGTCAAGTTGGCTTGGACTCATATTGACATTATGTACAACAGAACAAAACACTGCCTGGTCCTCCACCAGCCTCACAATCCTTGCTATATCTGAGCCAATTGTTGCAGCCACTGTAACAATCCATCTGGTTGATAGCCTTCCCCTTTTTCGCTGACCCTCCATTTTACTGACCACGATAGCCTTCTCCATGGAATGGTTCTTCCTAACAAATGACCGAAGTAAGCAAGAGAAAAAGTCTGGCCATTCTCTCTTCCAAGGAGCACTCCAGCTGCATTTCTTCCAGGACAGATTTGTTGGTTCTTTCAGCAGCCCGTGGTACTTTCATCATTCTTTGTAAAGACCACAACTCATAAGCATCAGTTCTTCTTTGGTCTTCATTATTCATTGTCCAGCTCTCACATACATATGAGGTAATTGAAAATACCATGGCTTGGATTAGGGTCATCTTAGTCTTCAAAGAGGCATCTTTGCTTTTATCTTGTCATTTATTCCATTTGTTTTAGCTACTCTGTTCAAGAGCAAGTTTCAGAGTCTCTTCTGACATCCATTTTGGTCTTTTCTGCCCTTCCTGTCCTTTTAATGACCTCTTGCTTTCTTCATGCATGATGTTTTTGATGTCATCCAACAATTCATTTGGTTTTTGATCATTGGTGTTCAATATGTCAAATCTGTTCTTTAAATGGTCTGTGGATTCAGGTGGAATATAATCTAGATCATATTTTGGCTCTTGTGGATCTGTTTTAACTGCGTTCAGCTTCAACTTGAACCTGCATATGAGCAGTTGATGGTTTGTTCCACAATCAGCTCCTGGCCATGTTTTGGCTGTAAATATTGAGGTTCTTCATCACCTCTTTGCAGAGATGTAATCAATTTGATTTGTTTGTATTCCATCTGGTGAACTCCATTTGTATAGCCACAATTTATGTTGTTAAAAAAAAGTTATTTGCAATGAATAAGTCCTTGGTCTTACCAATCCTGTCATGTGATCTCCAGCATCATTTCTATCACCAAGGCCATATTTTCCATCTACTAGTGATTCTTCTTTTTTTCCAACGTTTGCATTCCAATCACCAGTAATAATTGACACATCTTAATTGCATGTTTGGTCAATTTCAGACTGCACAAGTTGGTAGAAATCTTCCCATTTCCTCATCTTTGGTTTTAGCAGTTGGTGTAGAAATTTGAATAATGTGGTATTAACTGGTCTCCCTTGTAGGCCTATGAATATTATCTTATCACTGAAAGCATTATACTTCAAGAGAGATCTTGAAATATTTTTTGTGATGATGAATGCCAAACTTTTCTTCTCCCATTTTTCATTCCAAGCACAGTAGATCATATGGTTATCAGATTCAAATTCACCAAAACCAATCCATTTAGCTCACTAATCCCTAGGATATAGATCTATATGCATTCCATTCCATTTTTGTCAACTTCCTGTTAACTTAGTTTCTTACTTTCCATCTTCTCATTTTTTTAATGGATGTTTGCAGCTATTTCCTCCTATTTTGAATCATGCCACTTCAACGAATGGAGGTCCCAAAAGTTTTACTCCATCCACATTCTTGAGGTAGACTCTACTTCGAGGAGTCAGCACTTCCCTAGTGATATTTTGAGTGCCTTACAACCTGAGGGGCTCATCTTTTGGCACTATATCAGATGATGTATGAGGGCTATTTGTAAAGTTTTCCAGTAATATATCAGACAGTGTTTCACTACTATTCATAAGGTTTTCACTGGCCAGTTCTTTGAGAAGTGGCTGGCCTCTGCCTTCTTGTCAGTGTGTCTTAGCTTGGAAGCTCCACTGAAACCAGTCTACCACAGGTGACCCTGCTTTTATTTGAAATACTGGTGGCATAGCCTCCAGCATCACAGAAATACCCAAACCACCATCGTATGACAAATTGACAGATGAAAGGTTTGAAAAAAATCTATAGTAAAGACATTAATTTTTTGCATTATACTTGAAATTCATTTATGCTGACAAAAAGTTGCTAATCTTTGTTGTTGTTATTAAGTACCATAGAGTCATTTCTAACCCATAGCCACCCTATGAACCAAAAAGCAGAACAAAATGTTGCCCAATCCTGTGTCATCCTCACAATTCTTGTTATACATGAGATCATCATTGGAGCCACTATGTCTATCCATCTCATTGAGGCCCTTACCCTTCTTCTCTAACCCTTCACTTTAACAAGCATGATATCATTCTCCAAGACTACTCCCTGTTGGCAACATGATCAAAGTAGGTGAGACAAAGTGTGGCTATTCTTGCTTCTAAGGGGCATCCCCACAGCCCTTCTTCTAGGACAGATTTCTTAGTTCTTCTGGCAGTCCATGGTATTCTTTGACAACATCATAATTTAAAGACATCAAGTCTTCTTCAGTCTTCATTATTCATTGCCCAGCTTTCACATGCATATGAGGAGATTGAAAATGACAAGCCTTGGGTTGGTCCCACCTTAGTCTTCAAAGTGCCATCATTGTTCTTTAACACTTTAAAGAGGTCTTTTGCAGCACTTTTACCCAGTGCAACATGATGTCTGATTTCCTGACTGCTGCTTCCATGGGTATTGATTGTGGGTACAAGTAAAATCAAATCTTTAAAACTTCTATTTTTCTCTATTTATTCTGACATTGCTTACTGTTTCAGTTGTGAGGATTTTTGTCTTCTTTATGTTGAGGTGTAATCCATACTGAAAGCTGTAGTCTTTGATTTTCAGCAGGAAGTGCTTCAAGTCATCTTCAGCTTCAGTGAGCAATGTGGTGTCGTCTGTATATCCATGATTGTTAATGAGTCTTCCTCAATTCTTATGACACACTCTTCTTCATATAGTGCTGCTTCACAGATCATTTGCTCAACATGTAGCTGCAGAGATCCAGGTGAGGAGAGGGAACTAAGGCATGCCCAAAGCAGCAGGGAAGGAGAGCAGGAGAAAGGGAATTAAAAGGCCAAGGAATCCAGACAGAGGAGGAGTCAGCTGCAAGGACCCAGGTAAGACTGACACGAGATGTTTCCAACAGGGAGACAAACTTGTCTGTTGGTTTGTCCTACCATGGTGATGTGTTGATGTGAGTTTTGAGGCTGAGCCACTGGTGTTTCAAACCCAGGGGAATGCACATGGTACACAGGTATAAGCACAGCTTACAGATTGAGGCAGACAAGGAAGAAGGAAGAAGCCATCCACTTCTCAAAGAATTGGCCAGGGAAAACCTTATGAATAGCAAAGAAACACTGTTTGATGCATTATCCTGTAATTTTATGAATAGTCCAGTTAGGTTAGAAGACTCTCAAAATAGGACTGGGAAAAATCTGCATTATCTGAGTAAACCCAGCCTTACTCATATGGATAAGGTAAAGCTTTCAAGATCTCTATTTGCTGATGTGGCACCACTCAAACTGAAGAGAAACAGTTGCAGACATCCATTAATCATTGGAACATGAAATGTACAAAGTATGAATCTAGGAAAATTGAACATTGTCAAAAATGAAATGGAGTGCATAAAGATTGATATCCTCAGCATTAGTGAGTGGAAATGGGCTGGTTTTGGCCATTTTGAATCAGACAACCATGTGATCTACTATGCCGGGAATGACAGTTTGAAGAGGAATGGAGTGATATTCATCATCACAAAGGATGTTTCAAGATCTGTCTTGAAATACAATGCTGTTAGTGATAGGATAATATCCATATGCATACAAGGAAGACCCATTAATAGGGCTATTATTCAAATTTATGGACCAACCACCAAAGCAAAAGATGAGGAAACTGAAGATTTTTATCGACTTCTGCAGTATGAAATTGACCAAACATGCAATCAGGATGTGTTAATTATCACTTGTGACTGGAATGCAAAAGTTGGAAACAAAGAAGAATCACTGCTGGTTGGAAAATTTGGCCTTGGTGACAGAAAGAATGCTGGTACTCACCTGGTAGAATTTTGCAACACCAACGACTTGGTCATTGCAAACAACTCTTTTCAAAAACACAAACTGTGGCTCTAAACGTGGACTTTACCAGACAGAACACACAGGAATCAGATTGACTACATCTGTGGCAAGAGGTGGTGGAAAAGCTCAATATCTTCATCCAAAACCAGGCCAGGAACTGATTGTGGAGCAGATCGTTAACTGCTCATATGCAAATTCAATTTGAAGTTAAAGACAATTAAAACAAGATCAAGAGAGCCAAAATATGATATTGAATATATGCATCCTGAATTTAGAGATCATTTAAAGAAGAGATTTGATGCATTGAACACCAACGACCGAAAACCAGAAAATTGTGGGAGGATATCAAGAACATTAACCATGAAGAAAACAAGAGATCACTAAAAAGACAAGAAAAGAAGAGAAGACCAAAATGGATGACAGAAGAGACTCTGAAACTTGCCCTTGAGCCAAGAGTAGCTAAAGGCAATGGAAGAAATGACAAAATAAAAAAGCTGAACAGAAGATTTCAAAGAGCAGCTCAAGCAGACAAAGCCAATTACTATAATGAAATGTGCAAAGACCTGGAGTTGGAAAAACAAAAGGGAAGAACATGCTCAGCATTTCTCAAGCTGAAAGAATTGAAGATAAAATTTAAGCCTCGAGCTGCAATATTGAGAGATTCTATGGGCAAAATATTGAATGATGCAGGAAACATCAAGAGAAGATGGAAGGAATACAGAAAGTCAGTGTACCAAAAAGAACTGGTCGATCTTCATCCATTTCAGGAGGTGGCATATGATCTAGAACCATTGGTACTGAAAGAGGAAGTCAAAGCTGCAATGAAAGAATTGCAAAGAACAAGGCTCTGGGAATTGACGGAATGACCATTGAGATATTTCAACAAAGAAACACTCCATTGGAGGCACTCACTCAGTTATGCCAAGAGATTTGGAAGACAGCTACCTGTCCAACTGACTGGAAGAGATCCATATTTGTACCCATCCCAAAGAAAGGTGATCCCACAGAATGTGGAAATTATAGAACAATATCATTAATATCGCACGCAAGTAAGATCCTACTGAAGATAAATTCAGAAACGTTTGCAGCAGTATATTGACAGAACTTTCAGAGTTGCAAGCTAGATACAGAAGAGGATGTGGAACAAGGGATATCATAGCTGTTCTCAGATGGATCTTGGCTCAAGGCAAAGAATAACAGAAAGATGTTTACTTGTGTTTTATTGACTATGCAAAGGCATTTG
>NW_006921812.1:5625976-5626428 GCF_000298275.1 Orycteropus afer afer | reverse complement strand
GGGACAGAAGAGGAGTCAGCCACAGGGACCCAGGTAAGGGTGGTAGGAGAGGTTTCCAACAGGGAGACAAACTTGTCTGCCGGGTGGCCTAACATGGTGACGTGTTGATGTGAGTTTTGCTGCTGAGTCACTGGTGTTATAAACCCAGAAGGATGCACATGGTGCACAGGTATCAGCTCAGCTTACAGACTGAGACAGACTAGGAAGAACGAAGAGGCCGTCCACTTCTTTAAGAATTGGACAGGGAAAACATTATGAATAGCAAAGAAACACTGTCTGATGCATTACTGTACAACTTTAAGAATAGTCCAGTTAGGTTAGAAGGCTCTCAAAATAGGACTGGGAAAGAGCTGCATGATCTGAGTAAACACAGCCTTACTCATATGGATAAGGTAAAGCTTTTGAGACCCCATATGCTGATATGGTACCACTCAAATTGAGTAGAAACAGCT
>NW_006921812.1:5624362-5625876 GCF_000298275.1 Orycteropus afer afer | reverse complement strand
CTGTCTCCACACTTATTCAATCTATATGCTGAGCAAATAATCCAAGAAGCTGGACTATATGAAAAGAAATGTGGCATCAGGATTGGAGGAAGAATCACTAACAACCTGAGATATGCAGTCGATATAACATTGCTTACTGAAAGTGAGGATGACTTGAGGCACTTACTGATGAAGATTGAAGAATACAGTATGCAATATGGATTACGTCTCAATATAAAGAAAACATAAATCCTCACAAGTGGACCAATGAGCAGCATCACAATAAATGGAGAGAAGTTCGAGATTGTCAAAGAATTCACATTTCTTGGTTCTACAATCGATGCCAATGGAAGCAGCAGTCAGGACATTAGATGATGTGTAGCATTGGGAAAGTCAACCACGAAGGAACTGTTTCAAGTGCTGAGGAGCAAGAATGTCTCCTTGAAGTCTAAGGTGTTCCTGACACAAGCCATGATATTTCCAATTGCCTTGTGTGCATGTGAGAGCTGGATAATGAATAAGGAAGACAGAAGTAGAGTTGATGCTTTTGTGTTGTGGTGCTGGCGAAGAATGCTGAAAGTACCATGGAGTGCTAAAAGAACTAACAGATCTGTCCTGGAGGAAGTGCACCTAAAATCCTCCTTGAAAGTGAGAATGGCCAGACTTCCTCTCACCTATTTTGGTCATGTTGTCAGAAGGGACCATTCCCTGGAGAAGGATGTCATGCTTACTAGGATGGAGGGTTGACGAAAGAGGGGGAGGCCTTCAAAGAGATGGATTGACACAGTGGCTGCGATAATGGGCTCAGGTATAGCAGGGATCATGGAGCTGGTGCAGGATCAGTCAGTATTTCATTCTGCTGTGGAAGGGGTCACTATGAGTCAGAAATGACTTGATGGCACCTAACAACAACTACAGATTAAATAAGTATGGTGAAAGGATAACAACCCCGATGCACAACTTTTCTGATTTTAAACCGTGCACTATTCCCTTGTTCAAATGACAGTCTCTTGGTCTATGTACATGCTCCTCATGAGAACAAATAAGTATTCTGTAACTCTCTTTCTTCACAATGTTATCCATAATTAATTATGGTTCACATAGTTGAATGCCTTTTCATAATCAATAAAATATAGGTAAATATCTTAGCTTTTTGCTAAGATCCATCTGGCAGTAGCAATGATATCCTTCATTTCATGACCTCTTCTGGATCCAACCTGCACTTCTGGAAACTCTGGTCAATGTACTGATGCAACCATTTTTTAATTACCTTGAGCAAAATTTTACTTGTGTGTGATATTAATGATAGTGTTTGATAACTTCCACATTATATTTGATCACCTTTCTCTGGAATGCATACAATGTCAATTTCTTCCAGTCACTTGATCACATAGCTGCGATCCAAATTTCCTGGAAAATTAGTAAGATCCTCCACCAATACAGCCATTCATTGAAATATCTCAATGGTATTCCATCAATTCTTGGAGCCTTGTTTTTAGCCAATTCCTTCAGTGCAGCATTGACTTCTTCCCTCA
>NW_006921812.1:5621269-5624223 GCF_000298275.1 Orycteropus afer afer | reverse complement strand
CAAGTCTAGTATTTTTCCTGTAATTTTTTTTTTTTTCAAGAAGAGTTTGCATCAGGGTTGTGTCCTTTCACTATACTTATTCAATCTCAATGTTGAGAAAATAATATGAGAATATGAACTATATGGAGAAAAAACATAACATCAGGATTTGAGAAAGGCTTATTAACAACCTGAAATATACAGATGACACAACCACATGATGACTTGAAGAAATTACTGATGAAGACTAAACACTACAATCTACAGTAAGGATTATACTTCAGCATAAAGAAAACAAAAATCTTCACAAATGGACCGATAAGTAACATTACACTAAATGAAGAAAAGTTGAAGTTGTCAAAGATTTCATTTTACTTGGATCCACAATCAACACCAATGGATGCAGAAGTCAAGATATCAGACATCATATTGCACTGGGAAAATCTGCTGCAAAAGACCTCTTTAAGGTGTTGAAGAGCAATGATATCATTTTGAATGTTAAGGTAAGCCTAATCCAAGCCATGATATTTTCCATCAGCACACATGCATATGAAAGCTGACAATGAATAGGAAGATCAAAGAAAAGTTGATGCCTTTGAATTGTGACATTGGTGAAATAGCGTGTATGTTAGAAGAATCTGTTCTGGAGGAAGTACAATCAGAATGCACCTAGGAAGTGAGGATGGATAGACTTCACATTACTTACTTATTTTCCTCATGTTGTCAGAAGGGACCATTCCCTGGAGAAGGATATCATGTTTTGTAAAATGGAGGGTCAGCAAAAATGGGGAAGACTTTCAATGAGATGGATTTACCCAGTAGCTGCAATGTTGGGTTCAGGTATAGCAGAGATTGTGGGGATGGCTCAAGGCTGGGGAGTGTTTTGTTATGTTCTATGTAGTGTCTCTATGAGTTGGACATGACTCAAGGGCAACTAACAACAACAATAACAACAACAACAGCAGCAACAACAGCAATGTCAGCTTGATAAATATTGAGCTTGTTCTTCCCCTTTGGTTTTCTAATTTCAGGTCTTTCCACATTTCATTATAACACTTTATTTTTTCTTCCTCAGCCACTCTTTGAAATAATCTGTTCCACTCTTTAATTGCCTCTATTTTACCATTCTCTTTAGCTATTCTCCATTCAAGAGCAAGTTTCAGAGTCTTTTCTGACATCTTTTTTTTTCTTTCTTTCTTGTCTTTTTAATGACTTTTGCTTTCTTCAAGTATGATGTTCATGATGTCATCCCACAACTCATCTGGTCTTTAGACACTGGTGTGCAATGTGTTAAATTTAACCTTCAAATCATCTCTAAATTCAGGTGGATATACTCAAGATCATATTTTGTCTTTCTTGGACTTGTTTTAATCTTCTTCAGCTTCAAGAACTTACATATGAGCAATGGGTGTTCTATTCCATTGTTCGCTCCTGGCCTTGTTTTGACTGATCATATTTAGCTTCTCCATCACCTCTTCACACAGATTTAGTCAGTTTGATTTCTATGTGTTCCATGAGGTTGATGTGTATAATCACCATTTATGATGTTGAAATAAGGTTTTTGTAATGAGTACGTCATTGATCTTGCAAATTTCTATCATGTGAATTCCTGAATCATTTCTATCAACACAACCATATTTTCCAACTATGGGTGCTTCTTTGTTTCACATTCCAATCACCAGTAATTATCTTTAAATCTTGATTGTATGGTTGTTCAATTTCAGCATGCTGAAGTTGGTAAGACTATTCAATTTCTTCATCTTTTGCTTTGGTAGTGGTTGGTGTGTAAATTTGAATATTAGTCATATTCACTGGTCTTCCTTGAAGGTGTATGGATATTATCCTATTAAAGATAGCATTCTACATCAGGCAGGACAGATCTTTTTTTTTTTTTTTTGGCAATGAATATCACACCATTCCTCTTCAATATGTTCTTCCGCACTAAGTAGATCATATGATTGTCTGATTCAAAATGTCTAGTACCAGTCCACTCCAGTCCACTAATGCCTAGAATATTTATCTTTACAAATGCCATTTAATTTTTGACAACTTCTAATTAATCTGCCATTTAACATTGCATGAAAAGACGTTATCTTTATGTAATTTCTGTGGAGTCAGTGATATCCTATGAGTCTCTTCTTCATCCTTGTGTTCCTTGAAGTCCCAGGGAATTCTTTGGTGACCAGAAGCAAAGTTTTTCTAAGAGTTTTTCCACATATATTGAGTTTTATATTACACCCATCTCCCCACTGATCTTTGGTAATTCAGTGTAAATGGGCTTATTCTGACTAAAT
The DNA here is from genome assembly GCF_000298275.1 of Orycteropus afer afer. Taxonomy (NCBI): domain Eukaryota; kingdom Metazoa; phylum Chordata; class Mammalia; order Tubulidentata; family Orycteropodidae; genus Orycteropus; species Orycteropus afer. The sequence goes on along the minus strand of NW_006921812.1, from coordinate 5,621,950 downwards.
TTTAAGTTCCAAATAAATGTGCTACTGGAAAACACATTTGAAAATTATTTCATTTTGGTTTCCCATAATATATAAATTGTATTCTTATGTTTTAGTTTCTGAGACTCAAATAGGGAAAACCTTCCATGAAAGTATACTACGTGAGTTGAAATATTGCAGTTTTTCTATCATTTTCGTAGATATTACTTGAAGTTTCAGTTCAGTTTGCTTTAGTTTGGTAAAAGGTAAAAAATACAATAGAAAAGATAGATACACTGAAATGCTAGAACAAAGAGTGTAAGTAGGTAAGTAGATAAAACTAATTAGATGACACAGTTGCCCAATCTTACACAGAGTTTTATCCATTTTTATTGGAAAGAAAATGTCATCTGTCAGATATATGTCTTTTATTAACCAAAGACATTTTGTCAAGGCTGAGAAAAGTTAAATCAGTAACACAGCCTACCAAAAGTTTACTGCAGTGTGTTTATTGAAATAGAATAACTTTCTGATATTCCCTCCAAAGAGAAATGAACTGTGAAATACATTCCAGGATGAATATCTATGATGTTTGTAATACTTTTTTTTCTTTAACTAATTAAAAAATATATTTGGAAATAGCCTTCTTAACTTTTACAATAACTATACTAGACTCAGTTTATAAGTATTTATTATATATATATTATATATAATATATATTAT
>NW_006921812.1:5612022-5617253 GCF_000298275.1 Orycteropus afer afer | reverse complement strand
TATCACACACAAGTAAGATCTTACTGAAGATAATTCAAAAACAGTTGCAGCAGTATATTGACAGAGAACTTCCAGAGGTGCAAGCTGGATTCAGAAGACAATGTGGAACAAAGGATATCATAGCTGTTGTCAGATGGATGTTGGCTCAAGGCAAAGAATACTGGAAAGATGTATACTTGTGTTTTATTGACTATGTAAAGACATTTGATTGTGTGGATCATGACAAATTATGGATAACATTGAGAAGAATGGAAATTCCTGAACACTTGATTGTACTTATGAGGAATCTGTACCTTGACCAGAAGGCTGTCATTCGAATGGAACAATGGGAAACTATATGGTTTAAATTCAGGAAGGGAGTGTGTCAGGGTTGTATCATTTCCCCACACTTATTCAATCTATATGCTGAGCAAATAATTTGAGAAGCTGGACTATAAGAAGAAAAATATGTGGCATCAGGGTTAGAGGAAGAATCATTAACTACCTGAGATGTGCTGATGATACAACTTTGCTTGCTGAAAGTGAAGATGAATTGAGGCACTTACTGATAAATGTTGAAGAATATAGTCTGCACTATGGATTATGTCTCAATATAAAGAAAACAAAAATCTTTACAACTGGACCAATGAGCAGCATCACAATGAATGGAGAGAAGATTGAGGTTGTCAAAGAATTCATGTTACTTGGTTCTTCAATCAATGCCAATGGAAGCAGCAATCAGACCATTAGACAACGTGTAGCACTGGGAAGGTCAACTGCGAAGGAACTGTTTCAAGTACTGAGGAGCAAGGATGTCTCCTTGAGGATGAAGGTGCACCTGACATAAGCCATGATATTTCCAATCGTCTCGTATGCATGTGAGAGCTGGACAATGAATATGGAAGACTGAAGAAGAGTTGATGTTTTTGAGTTGTGGTGATGGTGAAGAATGGTGAAAATACCATGGACTGCTAGAAGTACTAACAGATCTGTCCTAGAGGAAGTGTACCCAAAATGCTCCTTGGAAGTGAGAATGGCCAGACTTAGTCTCACCTACTTTGGTCATGTTGTCAGCAGGGACCCTTCCCCGGAGAAGGATGTCATGCTTGGTAAGTTGGAGGGTCAATGAAAGAGGGGAAGGCCTTCAACGAGATGGATTGACACAGTGGCTATGACAATGGGCTCAAGTATAGCAGGGATCATGGTGCTGGTGCAGGATTGGGCAGTGTTTCATTCTGCTGGGCATGGGGTTGCTATGAGTCATAAATGACTCAACGGCACCTAACAACAACAACATAAAGACTAGTAACAAATCATCTAAAAGTAAGACTGGAAATTAGGGGTGAAATTAAAATTATGGAAAAAGCAAAATAAATTTTCCAGAAATAAATGATAAATCCACCACTCTTCTGTCATTTTGTTGTACTGTGGTGGCTTGCATGTTGCTGTGTGGCTAGAGGCTATTCCACTGGTATTTCAAATACCAGTAGGATCACCCATGGCAAACAGGTTAAAGGAAAGTTTTCAGACTGAGATGGACAGGAAAGAAGGAATGATCCATCCATTTTTGAAAAAAATGGCCATTTAAAAATCTCATGAATAGTAGTGGAACATTGTCTTGTATACACCAAGAATTACAAATTGAAGAGGAATGGCCTAGCATTCATCATTAAAATGAATGCCTTAACATCTGTTCTAAAGTACAGTATTGTCAGTGATAGGTTAATATCCATACACCTACAAAGAAGACCAATTAATACTATTATTCAGCTTTAAACAACAACCACCAAAGCCAAAGATGAAGAAACTGAAGATTTTTATCAACTTCTACAGTCTGATTTGAGCAAACATGTGGTCAAGATGTATTGATTATAAATGGTAATTGGAATGTGAAAGTTAGAAACAAAGAAGATGCATTGGTATTTGGAAACTATGATACTGGTGATACAAATGATGTTACAGATTGTATGGTAGAATTTTACGTGTCAAAAGATATATTCATTGCAAATACATTTTTTCAACAACATAAATGGTGGCTATACATATGGACCTTTCCAGATATAATATACAGTATCAGATCGACTATATCTGTGGAAAGAGGCAATGGAGAAGCTCAATATCTGCAATCAAAACAAGGCCAGGAGCAGACTATGGAACTGACCATCAGTTGCAGATATACAACTTCAAGTTGAAGCTGAAGACAATTAAACAAGTCCAGGAGGGCCAAAATATGACCTTGGTTATATCCCACCTGAATTTAGAGACCATCAGAAGAATAGATTTGACACATTGAACACCAGTGACCAAAGACCAGTCAAGTTGTAACATGATATCAAGAACATCATAAATAAAAAAGAAAATATCATTAAAAACACAGGAAAGGAAGAAAATATATGTCAGAAAAGACTTTGAAACTTGTTCTTGAATGAAAATTAACAAAAGAGTGGAAGAAATGAAGAAATTAAAGAACTGAATAGATTTCAAAGGGGAACTCCAGAAGACAAAATAAAGTATTATAATAAATTGAACAAAGGCCTGGAGTTAGAATACCAAATGGAAGACATGCTTGGCATTTTTCAAACTTAAAGAAACCAAAAACCAAACTCACTGCTGTGGAGTTGATTTTGACTCATAGAGACCCCTCCTTAGGTTTCCAAGGCTGTATCTCTATGAGAGTAGATTGCCCAGTCTTCCTTCCGAGGAGATGCTGGTGGATTTGAACCATCAGTCTTCTATTTAGCAGTCAAATGCCTTAGGACCTGAAGAAAATATCCAAGCCTCATGTTGCTATACTGAAGAATATTGTGGGCAAAATATTGAATAATATAGGCAGCACCTAAAGAAGATGGAAGGAATGCATAGAGTCACTATACCAAAAGGAATTGGTTGATGTTCACGTATTTCAGGAGGGAGAATATGATCAAAAACCAATGGCACTGAAGGAAGAAATCCAAGCTACACTGAAGGAATTGGCAAAGAACAAGGCTCAAGGAATTGACAGAATGAGATGTTTCAACAAATGAACACCGGACTGGGGGCACTTATTTTTAAATGGCAAGAAATTTGGGAGATAGATCCCTGGCCAACTGACTGGAAGAGATTGATATTTATGCCCATTTCAAAGAAAGGTGACTCAATAGAATGTAGAAATTATCAAACAATACCATTAAGATTACAGGCAAGTAAAATTTTGCTGAAGGTAATTCAAACACAGCTTCACTAGCATATTGCCAGAAATTCAAGCTGGATTCAGAAGAGGATATGGAGCAAAAGATGTTGCTGATACAAATGGACCTTGCCAGAAAGAAAAAAAAAAAAAAAAAACCACTAGATGTGTTTTATTGACTAAGAGAAACCATTTGACTTTGCAGATCATAACAAATCAGGGATAACATTGCAAAGAATGTGAATTTCAAAACACTTATCTGTTCATATGAGGAAACTGTGCATAGACCAAGAGGCTGTTGTTAGAACAGAAGATGGGGATACTGTGTGGTTTAAAATCAGGAAGGTGCACGTCAGGGCCATATTCTTTCACTATACTTATTCCATCTGTATGCTCAACAAATAATCCAAGAAGCTGGACTAAATGAAGAAGAATGTGGCATTGGGATGGGAGAAAGATTCAGTAACAACTTGTGATGTGCACATGTCGCAACTTTCTTGCTGAAAATGATAATGACTTGAAGTACTTTCTGATGAAGATCAAAGATGAACAGTCTTCAGTATGGATTGTATCTCAGTATAAAAAAAATCCTCCCAAACAGACCAAAAACCAACATCACAATAAATGGAAAAAAGTTAGACGTTTACAGGGAGTTCAGTTTATTTGAATGCACAATCAACACCCATGGGAGCAGCGGTTAAGACATGATATTACACTAAGTAAATCTGCTGCAAAAGACCTCTCTAAATTGTTAAAAAGCAAAGACATAACTTTAAAGTTAGGTGTACCTAACCCAAGCCTTGGTATTTTCAATGCCTCATATGCATATGAAGCTGGACAATGAATAAGGAAGACCAAAGGGTAGTTGATGCCTTAGAATTGTAGTGCTTGTGAAGAATACTGAAACTACCATGGACTTCCATTAGAATGAACAAATCTGTCCCGAAGGAAGTGCAGCCAGAATTGTCCTTGAATGACCAGACTTCCTCTCACCTACTTTGGTTATGTTGTCAGAAGGGACCAGTTCGTGGAGAAGGAAATCATGCTTGTTTAAAGTGGAAGATCAGTGAAAAACAAGAGACCTTCAAGGAGATGAATTGACATCATGGCTTCAATGATTGGCTAAAGCATACCAACAGTTATGGTGGCTCAGGACCACGCTGTGTTTCATTCTGCTATACATAGAGCTGTGAGTCAGAGAAGACTCAACAGCACTAACAACAACAGAAACAAATGATAAATAGAAAAAGTTCACAGAACCATGTTTTGAGCAATGAATTAAAATAGCAACCATAAAACATATCACTACCCTGAAATTTCAGAAAACTAATGACTAGAGAAATATTTAAACATGTCCAGAGATTAAATAAGAATGTAAAAAATAAGATTTTCAAGAGTAAAAATGTTAAGTATAGGAAAAAGTAAGTAATTTAAACCTGAGAGAACTGTAACATAAAACTTATTTTTAGATAAATTATCAGTCAAGGATAAAGGTAGACTGAATACACTTTTGTTGTTGTTGTCACGTGCCATTGAGTGAGACCTGATTCATAGCGACCTCTCCTTGGGTCTCCGAAGCTGTATCACTATGGAAGTAGATTGCCCAACCTTCCTTCTGAGGAGTGGCTGGTGGGTTTGAACCGCCAGCCTTCTGGTTAGCAGTGAAATGCCTTAGGCACTACTCTACCAGAGCTCTTGAATACACTTTTAGATATGTCAATTTTCTAAAAAATTATCTCTCATGCAAGCATTCTTTCTTAAGTTGTTTTTTTAAAAATATGCCAAAGGAAACAGAAAGTAAGCATAAAAGAGAAAAGCAGACTCAATTGACCAAATATATATGTATATGTATATGTATATGTATATGTATATGTATATGTATCTATCTACCTTATATATATATATATATATACACACATAGAGAGAGAGAGACAGAGACAGAGAGAGAGAGACAGAGAGAGAGAGATGAAATTCAGGTAAAAGACAGAAGAAAATTATATGAAAATTGAGAAATATATTTTCAGTAAATTATTTGTAGACCAAGTTTTGATTGGAGCAGAAATATAAAGATATATATATATATATA
>NW_006921812.1:5610605-5611922 GCF_000298275.1 Orycteropus afer afer | reverse complement strand
ATAATTTTCTTTCTTTTATTAACATTCCTGCCAAGCTTCAGTATCAACATTATACTGATATTGACTTCTTAATATGAGATTAGCAGTAGTTATTCTTTTTCCACATCTGAAAGAGATTTTATAAGATTGGTATTATTTCTATATTGTTTAGTATATTTCAGTGATGGACCTGTATTGGCCTGAAGTTTCTGTGGAATTATATCTACCTATCTCTCATCTATCTATCTATCTGTATCTATCATCTATCTATCTGTGTATTTATATTTGATCTCTTTATAATTTTAAGATAATTGATTTTCTCTTAAAATTTGATCAGTTATCAAATTTAATTACAAAATTAGTAATATTATTTTCATGGTAAACCTAAATATTAGTGTCCATTTTCTTAAATTCTGGTAGTGTTCTTTATGTAATCTTCTTTTCTTTTTGTATTAACATAATATTGTGTAATTTAAGCGGTTAGTTTTTTTGCTCAATACTATACATTATATGGATCTATTAGTGATGCAAACAGTTAGGTGTTCAAATATTAACCAAAATTTAAGGTTTGAGTTCAACCAGAGGTGTCTCAGAAATAAAGCCCTGTCTAGTTTTTTCTGAAAGATGACAGATGAAAATTAAACCCTATAGAGTTAAATTCTCAAAAGCAAGTGGGATCACCAAGAATTGGAATCAATTCAAAGGCAACGATTTTTTGTTTGTTTCATCTCTTTTTATACATTAAACATGAAAAATTTGTAAAAATGTGTAATGTATTTACATATAATGTTATCATCCTGAGATAAATTTAACTTATGTAATTGTTCAGGCTAGGAGTTTTACAAGTACCAAATCACCATATCCTATTCAGTTATTTAGTGAATTTATGTTTTAGCAGCAATCTAATGGATATTCATATAATTGCTATTCACTCTCCTTTTAAAATCTAGGTCTTTGCAACTCTCTATAGACGTCTAAGCAATTATCAAATACCCTTCTCTGGGCAAATTGTGAGCTCTGACATTTTAGCCTATAGTTCCTTGAGAGTGTTGAAAGCTCTGTTAGAATTTTCAGTGACCACTCTCAGAATCAGCAACCTCATTAAGAAAGAAAAAGATGATATATGTCAGACCCATCCCACTGGGTTCCTTACTGTCTTCTTCATGGCCTTGTAATTACCCACTTCCTTCCAAGTTTTTTCATTGGGAGTTTGTTTGGAAGCATGCTGGGTATTTTGCCAGAAACTTTGCTTTACTCTAAAATATGGAGTTCTTGAGAGAAGCTTAGAATGTGGAAGGCAAAAGAAACAAAATAAACCAAAATAGATTTTTTTTTTTT
>NW_006921812.1:5603496-5605239 GCF_000298275.1 Orycteropus afer afer | reverse complement strand
TATAATTTATTGTTATTAAAATCATGACCTTAACTCTAAAATATAAATAATCTCCATTAAATTATTTCTCTTGCTATTTAAATTAAATAAAACACTCTGGAACACTCAAGTATCATACATGCAAGAAGAGGAAAAAAGATAACGAGTGAGGGGGGGCGGTGTACAATTTTAAAGCTAGATGAAGAAATAGGATAAATTAGCATCACGCAAATGAACCATAAACAGAATGCCAAAATGAATGACGAGGTAAATACCATTCACAATGTCAATGATTATATTGCCAGTGGTGATGGAATGCTATAGGCTGTGTTCAAATGGAGGTTTTTTAAAAAAGGAAATAAAAAAAAAGCTATATATTCAATAGAATCTCCAAAGGACAAGGGATATTAAGAAAGATATATAAATGGCATAGAGTATATTCTTGTCATTTATGTATACAATCTGAATAGACTACAAGTTACCCTAGAAAATAAATAATTATGGATTTCAGTTTTTTCCATGTAATTTGATATATAATCCATTAAAAACAGTGGGGAAAATGTTATAATAATTCATTAATTTTGTTATTATTTATAAATGCATTCATAATTGTAATTAGAATGCTAATTTCTTGATAAATTTCATGCTGCAATATAAAACTCATCCAGTTCAAAGGTGACTACTCAACAGCAAGTTCAAAATTTATAAATATTTAACAAAAATAAGAGAGGGATTGGGAATAATATTCACTCTGTAATGTAAAATCAATACTGTTAAGACATAATATTTTGGAAATTACTGAGAAGTGAATACAGAACAATATGGCTGACTATTGTTGTTCATAGATGCTGTAGAATAGGCTCCAACTCATAACGAGACTATGTACAACAGAACAAAATACTGCATGGTTCTGTGCCATCTTCACAGTCCTTATTATGCTTGATCCCATCTTTTCAGTCCCTGTATCAGTCCATCTTGCTGAGGTTCTTCCCTTTTTTCTCACTCTCTATTTTACCAAGCATGATATCCTTCTCCAGGGAAAGGTTCCTTCTGTCATGATGACCAAAATAGGTGAGATGAAATCTGGTCATTCTCTCTTCTAAGGGACATTCTGTCTGCACTTATTCCAGGACAGATTTGTTAGTTATTCTGACAATCCATGTATTTTCAGTGTCTTCTGCCAACATCACAATTCAAAGGCATCAGCTCTTCTTTAGTCTTCCTTATTCATTGTACAGTTTTCACATGCATATTAAGCAATTGATAATACCAAAACTTGAGTTAGGCACACTGAAGTATTCAAAGTGAAATCTTTGCTTCCCAATACTTTGCTTCCTAACACTTCCTAACACTTTAAAGGGGACTTTTGCAGCAAATTTGCCCAGTGCAATACAATATCTGATTTCTTGACTGTTGCTTCCATGGGTATTAATTATGGACTCAAATAAAATGAAATCCCTCAGAAATTCAGATTTTCCTCCATTTATCATGATGCTGTTTATTGGTCCAGTTGTGAGGATTTTCATTTTCTTCATATTGAGGTGTAATCCATACTGAATATTGTAGTACTTATTCTTCATCGGTAAGTGCTTCAAATCATCTTCATTTTCAGCAAATAATTTTCTGTCATATGTGTATCACAGCTTGTTAATGACTCTTCCTCCAATCCTAATGCAATGTTCCTCTTCATGTGGTCTAACATCTCAGATTATTTGTTCAGAATATAAAGTATGGTGGAAGGGTAAAACTATGACTCACACCCTT
>NW_006921812.1:5586953-5600577 GCF_000298275.1 Orycteropus afer afer | reverse complement strand
GGTGGAGGGTCAACAAAAGAGGGGGAGGGCTTCTATGAGATGGATTGACAAGGTGGCTGCAATGATGGGCTCAAGTATAGCAGGGATTGTGGGTCTGGCATGGGATTGAGTAGTATTTCATTCTGCTGTGCATGGGGTCGCTATGAGTCGGAAATGACACGATGGCACTTAACAACAACAACAACTACACAGTTGAATACCTTTGCATAGTAAATAAAATACAGGTAAACATCTTTCTGGTATTCTTTGTTTTCAGTTACGATCCTTCTGACATCAGCAATAATAGCTGACTGGTTTCCCTGGAATCCAATGGATAGAACCATAATCATAAGTAAGACAAAAACCAAAAACCAAACTCACTGCCATGGAATCAGATCCAACTCATAATGAACCCTCCTTGGGTTTCTGAGGCAGTATGACTACGGAAGTAGATTGCCTAACCTTCCTTCTGAGGAGTGGCTGATGGGTTTGAACCACCAATCTTCTGGTTAGCAGTCAAATGCCTTAGGCCTTATGCTACCAGAGTTCCTATAAGTAAGACACCAGTATCTAATCTTCTCTTAGGCTAAGGAGACTAAATGAGCAGATATATGATGGATGTACAAAATGCACTGATGTATAAATGCACTAGTGGAGTATGGGTGTTGTATGTAAAACAAAATATGTCTGAATAGCATTTAATTACACTTAGAAAATATTTCATTTAAGCATTAATTTAAACTAATTTAAACATGTATTTTTAAATTTGAATTTATGATTAAATTTCAGTTTAATTTTAATCTTTCTTCTCCTAGCTACCAACATATGTCAGACTGTTTGTCATAACTTGATGGCATGCATGCTATTGTGAGGCTGGAGGCAATGTCAGTGGTATAAATGCCAGCAGGTTCACTCATGGTAGACAGGTTTCAAAGAAGCTTCCAGAGTAAAACTGGGAAAAAACAAGGGGCCATCCATTTCTGAAAGAATTGGCCAGTGAAAACCTTGTGAATAACAGTGAAATATTGTCTTATATATTACTGGAAAATTTATGGATAACCCTGAAACATTATCTGATATAGTGCAAGAAGCTGAGCCTCTCAGGCTGGAAGACACTCAAAACAGGACTGGGGAAGAGCTACATCCTTGAAGTAGAGTCGATCATAATGTCAAGAATAGACTAACATTTTGGGGACTTCCATTTTCTCATGAAAAAGGACTCAAAGTGAGAAAAAACATCTGTAAATATCCATTAATAGCCAGAATGTTAAATGTGCAAAGTGAATATAAGAAAATTGGAAGTTGTCAAAAATGAAACGAAATTCATAAAGATCAATATCCTAGGCATAGTGAGATGAAATGGACTGGTACTGTACATACTGAATCAGACAATTATATGATCTACTATACGGGTAACAACAAATTGAAGAGGACTGGTATAACATTCTTTGTCAAAAAGAATATTTCAACATCTGTCTTGAAGTACAATGTAGCGAGTGATAGGATAATATTTATAGGCCTATAAGGAAGATTCTCGGAAGGAAGTTTGGGCAATCCTACTTCCGTAGTGATAACTGCTTTGGAAACCCAAGGAGGGGTTGCTAGGAGCCGGGGCCTACTCGATGGCAAATAACAACAACAAAGGAAGACTAGTTAATAATATTATTCAAAATTATGCACCAACCAGTAAAGCCAGAGATGAAGAAATCAAAGATTTTTACCAACTTTTGTAGTCTGAAATGGATCAAACATGTAATCAATATATATATTATTGGTTATTGGAAAGTGAAAGTTGAAAACGAAGCAGCATTGGCAGTTGGAAAATATGGCCTTGGTGACAGAAATGATCCCAGAGATATAATGATAGAATTTTGCAAGATCAATGACTTAATCAATGTTGATACATTTTTTTTCAACAATATAAATAGCAGCTGTAAACGTGGACCACCCCAGATGAAATAACAGAAATCAAGTTGATTACATCTGTTGAAAGAGACGATAGAGAAGCTCAATATCTTCAGTTAAAACAAGGCAAGCTGCTGACTGTGGAACAGCCCATGAACTGCTCATATGAAAGTTCAAGTAAAAGATGAAGAAAACTAAAACTAAGTCCATGAGAGCCAAAATATGATCTTGATTAGATACCACATGAATTTAGAGACCATCTGAAGAATAGATTTGATGCATTGAACACAATGTCAGAACACCAGACAAATTGTGGGATAACATCAAGAATCATACACAAAGAAAGCAAAAGTCATTAAAACACAGGACAGGAAAAAAAAAAAAAAAAGAACAAATTGATATCAGAAGAGACTCTGAAACTTTGTCTTGAATGGAGAGGAGCTAAAGCAAATGGAAGAAATGAGAAGATAAAATCGCTGACCAGAAGATTTCAAAAAGCAAAGAAGAAAAAGTCAATTATTATAATGAAATATGCAAAGACCTGGAGTTAGAAAACCAAAAGGGAAGAACATGCTTGACATTTCTCAAGCTGAATGAACTGAAAAACATTCAAGTCTTGAGTTGCTGCACTGAAGAATACTATGGCCAGAATATTAAATGATGCAGAAAGCATCAAAAATAGATGAAAGAATGCAGAGAGTCAGTGCACCAAAAAGAATTGGCTGATTTTCAGCTATTTCAGGAGGTGGCATATGATCAAAAAACAATGGTATAGAAAGAAGTCAAAAGTGCACTGAAAGTATTGGCAGAAAACAAGGAGTCAGGAATTTATGGAATATTCACTGAGATGCTTCAACAAATGGATGCTGCTCTAGAGGCACTTACTTGTTTAGGTCAAGAAAATTGGAAGACAGCCACCTGACCAACCAACTGAAAGAGGTAGATATTTATGTGCATTCCAAAGAAAGGTGACCCAACAGAAGAAATTGTCAAACAGTATCATTAATATGACACCTAAACACACACACACACACAAAACAAACTCACTGCTGTCAAGTTGGATCCAACTCATAATGACTCCTCCTTGGATTTTCCAAACAGTATAACTACAGAAGTAGATTGCCCAATCTTCCTTACAAGAAGGAGCTGGTGAGTTTGAACTGCCAGCTTTCTGGTTAGCAGTCAAATTTTTTAGGCACTATGTCACCAGAGCTCCTATTAAAACAACATGTAAGTAAAATTTTGCTGAAGATAATTCAAAATGGTTGCAGCAATAAATTGATAGGGGACTGCCAGAAATTCAAGCTGGATTCAGAAGAGGGCATGGGATGAGGGATATCATTGCTATTGTCAGATGGATCTTGGCTGATGGATCTTGACTAAGCAAAGGCCTTCAACTATGTGGATCAAAACAAATTATGGATAACATCTGGATTTGGAATTCCAGAACACTTAACTGTGCTCATAAGGAACCTGTACGTAGACCAAGAAGATGTCATTAGAACAGAAGAAGGATATATTGCATAGTTTAAACCAGGAAGGGTGTGTGTCAGGGTTGTATCCTTTCACCATACTTGTTCAATCTGTATGTAAAGCAAATAACCTGAGAGTCTGCACTGTATGAAGAATGAGACATCAGGATTGGAGGAAGACTCATTAACAACTTGCAATGTGCAGGTGACACTGCCTTGGCTGCTGAAAGTGAAGATAACTTGAATCTCTTACTGATGAAGATCAAAGACTACAGTCTTCAGTATGGATTATACCCCAATATAAAGAAAACAAAAATCTTCAGAAGTGCACCAATAAGAAAAATCATAAAAAATGGAGAAAACATTGAAGTTTTCAGGTATTTCATTTTTCTATAATTCACAATCAACACCCTGGAGCAGTGGTCAGAACATCAGACATCATACTGCACTGGGCAGATCTGTTCTAAAAGACCTCTTTAAAGTGTTAAGAAGCAAAAAGGTCATTTTGAATAGTAAAGTGAGCCTAAGCCAAGCCATGGTATTTTCAATCTCCGCATATACATATTGAGGTGTGAATTTTCCTTCAGTTCTTTCAGCTTGAGAAATGCCAAGTGTGTTCTTCCCTTTTGGTTTTCTAACTTCAGGTCTTTGCACATTGCATTATAATAATTGACATTATTTTATCTTGCTACTCTTTGAAATCTTCTGTTCAGCTCTACTATCTTGCTATTTCTTCGACTTGCTTTAGCCCCTCTCCATGCAAGACCAAGTTTCAGAATCTCTTCTGACATCCATTTTATTCTTTTTTTCCTTTCCTCTGTTTTTAACGATCTTTTGCTGTCTTCATGTATTTTGTTCTTGATGTCATCCCACAATTTGTCTGTTTTTTGGTGATTGGTCTTCAATGCATCAAATCTATTCTTCAGATGATCTCTAAATTCAGGTGAGACATAAGCAAAGGTCATACTTTGTCTTTCATGGACTTGTCTTAATCTTCTTCAGCTTTAACTTGAACTTGCATATGAGAAATTGATGGTGTGTTCCAGTCAGTTTCTGGCCTTGTTTTGAATTGAGCTTCTTCATAGCCTTCTTTCATAGATGTAGTCAATCTGATTCCTGTGTCTTCCACCTACAATGATCCATAAGTTGTTGTTGTTATAGTTAGGTACTGTCGAGTTGTTTCTGACTCATATTGACCCTATGTACAACAGAACGAAACACTGCCCAGTCCTGTGCCCACCTTACAATCCTTGCTACAGCTGAGCCCATCATAGCAGCCATTGTGTCAATCCATCTCATTGAGGGCCTTCCCATTTTTTGTTCACCCTCTACTTTACCAAGCATGATATCCTTCTCCAGGGAATGGTCCCTTCTGAAAACATTGCCAAAGTAGGTGAGACAAAGTCTGGCCATTCTAGCTTGCAAGGAGCATTCTGGCTGCACTTCTCCCTGGACAAATTTGTTAGCTCTTATGGCAGTCCATGGTACTTTCAGTATTCTTTGCTATCACCACAACTCAAAAGAATCAAATCTTCTTTGGTCTTCTGTATTCATTTGTGCAGCTTTCATATGCATATGAGGAGATTAAAAATATCACATCTTGGGTCAGAAGCACCTTAGTCTTCAAAGAGACATCTTTGCTCCTCTGTGTTTAAAGAGGTCTTTTGCAGAAGATTTACCAAGTGCGACACATCATCTGATGTCTTGACTGTTGCTTCTATTGATGTTCATTGAGGAACCAAGCAGTATGAAATTTTTGACAATTTTAATCTTTTTTCCATGTATTGTGATGCTGCTTATTGGACTAGTGATGATTTCCATTTTGTTTATGTTGCAATGTAATCCACACTGCAGACAATAGTCTTTAATCTTCACCAGCAAGTGCTTCAAGTTATCCTTACTTTCAGCAAGCAAAGTTGTTTTTCTGTGTATTGCAGGGTGTTAATGAGTCTTCTCCATTCCTGATGCCACTCTCTTCTTCATATAGTCCAGTTTCTTGGATTATTTGTTCAGCATACAGATTGAATAAGTACAGTGAAAGGAGGCAACACTGACACAATCCTTTTCTGATTTTAAACCATGAAGAATCTTGTTCTGTTCAAATGACAGCCTCCTGGTCTATGTGCAGGTTCCTTATGTGTACAATTAAGTGTTTTGGAATTCCAATTCTTCTCAATGTTATCCATAATTTGTTATGATTCATACAATCAAATGGTTTTGCATATTCAGTAAAACACAAGTAAACATATTTCTGTTATTATTGGCTTTCACCCAAGATCCATATGACATCCCTCCTTCCACATCCTCCTCTGAATCCACCTTGCATTTCTGGGAGTTCTTTGTCCATATACTGCTGCAATGATTTCTGAATAATCTTCAGTAAGATTTTACTTGTGTGTGATATTTAATAAATTTAATAATTTCCACATTCTATGGGATCACGTTTCTTTGGAATGGGTATATATATGGATGTCTTCCAGTCAATTGGCCTGAAAGCTGTCTTTCAAATCTCTTGGCATAGACCAGTAAGTGCCCCCAGGTGGCATCCATTTGTTGAAACATGTCAGTGAGTGTTCTGTCAGTTCCTGGATCTTTGTTCTTTGACAATTCCTTGAATTCAGCTTCAAATTCTTCCTTCAATACCATTGGGCCTTGACCATATGCCAACTCCTGAAAAGGAAGAATATCAATCAATTCTTTTTGGTACTGTGGTTCTGTGTACTTCTTCCATCTTCTTTTGATGTTTCCTGCATCATTCAATATTTTTCCCATAGAATCTTTCAATATTGCAACTCAAGTCTTGATTTTTTTTCTTCAGTTCTTTCAGCTTGAGAAATGCTAAGCATGTTCTTCCCTTTTGGTTTTCTAGCTTGACATTTTTGCATATATCATTATAATTATTTGTTTTATCTTCTCTAGCTATTCTTTGAAATCTTCTGCTCAGTTTTTTTATCTTTCTGTTTCTTCCATTGCCCTTGAGCAGAGAGTAGCTAAAGCAAATGGAAGAAATGACAAGATAAAAGAATTGAACCAAAGATTTCAAACAGCAGCTCGAGAAGACAAAGCCAATTACTATAATGAAATGTGCAAAGACCTGGAGTTAGAAAACCAAAAGGGAAGAATACTCTCAACATTTCTCAAGCTGAAAGAATTGAGGAAAAAATTTAAGCCTCAAGTTGCAATATTGAAAGATTCTTGGGCAAAATATTGAGTGATGCAGGAAACATCAAAAGAAGATGGAAGGAATATAGAGTCACTGTACCAAAAAGAACTGGTCGATCTTCATCCATTTCAGGAGGTGGCATATGATCTAGAGCAAATGGTATTGAAGGAGGGAGTTGAAGCTGCAATGAAGGAATTGCCAAAGAACAAGGCTCCAGGAATTGTCGGAATACCCATTGAGATATTTCAACAAACAGATGCCACACTGGAGGCACTCATTCAGTTATGCCAAGATATTTGGAAGACAGCTACCTGATCAACTGACTAGAAGAGATCCATATTTGTAACTGGTGATCCCACAGAATGTGGAAATTATTGAACAATATCATGAATATAGCACAATAGTAAGATCTTACTGAAGATAATTCAAAAGTGTTTGCAGCAATATATTGATAGAGAAATTTCAGAGGTGCAAGTTGGATTCAGAAGAGGACATGGAACAAGGGATATCATAGCTGCTGTCAGATGGATCTTGGCTCAAGGCAAAGAATACCAGAAAGATGTTTACTTGTGTTCTATTGACTATGCAAAGACATTTGATTGTGTGGATCATGACAGATTATGGATAACATTGAGATGAATGGCAATTTCCAAACACTTGATTGTACTCATGAGAAACCTGTACCTTGACCAAGAAGCTATCATTCAAATGGAACAAGGGGACACTAAATGGTTTAAAATCAAGAAGGGATTGTGCAAGGTTGTATCCTTTCCCCATATTTATTCAATCTATATGCTGAGCAAATAATCCGAGAAGTTGGACTATATGAAGAAAAACATCAGGACTGGAGGAAGAATCATTAACCACCCGAGATACGCTGGTGATACAACTTTGCTTGCTGAAAGTGAGGATGACTTGAAGCACTTACTGATGAAAATTGAAGAATACAGTCTGCAATATGGATTACGTTTCATTATAAAGAAAACAAAAATCTTCACAATCAGACCAATAAGCAACATCACAATAAATGGAGAAAAGATTGACGTTTTCAAAGAATTCACATTCGTTCTAAAATTGACACCAGTGGAAGCAGCAGTCAGGACATTAGAAGACGTGTAGCACTGGGAGGGTTGGCTGTGAAGGAACTGTTTCAAGTGCTGAGGAGCAAGGATGTTTCCTTGAGGACTAAGGTGTGCCTGACACAAGCCATGGTATTTCCAATCGCTTTGTATGCATGTGAGAGCTGGACAATGAATAAGATGGAAAAAGAGTTTATTTTTTTGAGTTGCAGTGCTGGAGAAGAATGCTGAAAGTACCACGGACTGTTAAAAGAACTAACAGATCTGTCCTGGAAGAAGTGCAGCCAAAATGTTCCTTGAAAGTGAGAATGGCCAGATTTTGTCTCACCGACTTTGGTCATGTTGTCAGAAGGGACCATTCCCCGGAGAAGGCAGTCATGTTTGGTAAGGTGTAGGGTCAATGAAAGAGAGGAAGGCTTTCAACAAGATGGATTGACACGGTGGCTGAAACAATGGGCTCAAGTATAGCAAGGATCATGGAGCTGGCACGGGTTCAGGTAGTATTTCGTTCTGCTGTGCTTGGGGTTGATAGGAGTCAAAAATGACTCAACGACCCCTAACAACAACAACAACATGTTTTCTAACTACAGGTGATTCTTCCACGTTCCCAACTTTTGCCTTCCAATCACCAGTGATAATCAGTACAGCTTGATTGTATGTTTGGTCAATTTCAGACTGCAGAGGTTGGTAAAACCTTTCACCCTTATCAACAACAACTCCTAACTAGACAAATGGAGAACAAGGGGGATATAAATTCTCTAACTTTCTCAGCTATTACATCTCAGGTCTGACTTATGGGAAAAGAAGGCTCTTTAATGTTCACCCTTGTCAGACTTTCAGTTACCATGTAATTGTATTTGGTTAAGAGACTGCTCAGGAAAATTACCCTGCTGGACAAAATCAACACAGAAATTTGAAGGATAAAAGTACATTATAGGTTTAATTCCTAAGTATTTATGTAGTGTGTAACACAACAATAAACAACAAGAAAAAAATAACTTTTTGTGTTCCTTACTTTAAAATCCATTAGATAAAAAGCAAAAGTACTTTCCATTAGTGACGTAGTGGATAAGGCACTTGACTGCTAACTAGAAGGTCAGTGGTTCACCCACAAGCTGCTCCATGGAAAGGCAATGGGACTATCTACTTCCTTAAAGATTTACAGCCTCAGAAACCCAATGGGGGTCACAATGAGTCAGAAATGACTCGATGGCAGTGAGGTTTTTTTTTTTTTAATTGAATTATTCATTCACTATAAATAACTATTTGAGTTATCTAATCCCTCCACACTAATTCATGTATCTCAAAAATTTCAGGATCATCCTGTATTCCTTTTACTTTTTCAAAGTACATATTCACCAGGTTTTCAGTTCATACTCATTTTATTTCCTTAATTAACCTGTATTTTCAAAATCCATTTCTCAGAAAAGTAACCCTAAGAATATTATTTATTCCTTGTAAAGTTTGTTCATACTTACTCACCTTCAGACTCATCTTTAATATTATTTCCATAGAATTAGACAATAGTCTATCAAATCTAATAACAGTTTCAATATGTTCCAGTATCACAATGTTATTAAACAGGTTATTGAAAAACTATTTGTGGAAGTATGCAGAAGCATCTTGACTTCTTTCCAAAATCATGTTGGCATCTAGTGAACACTATCTTCTTTTATTTCTGAATTCCAAATCATGAAGTCATCAATATATTCTATTTCAAAGAATTCAATATAATTGCTATTAATGTAAATTATATAAATTGCTATTAATGTATATTATATAATGAAAACTACAAAATATTTGATGCATTTGAGTTGTGATGTTGGTGAAGAATGTTAAATATACCATGGACTGATTAAAAAAATGATAAAATATGCCTTGGTGGAAGTTCAGCCAGAATGCTCCTTAGAAGCAAAAATTGCCACTCTTCTTTTGTACTTTGGTCATGTAGTCAGAATGTACCTATGCCTTGAGAAGGATATCATAGTTGGTAAAGAACAGGGCCAATGAAACAGTGAAAGACTGTCAATGAGACAGATTGACACAGTGGCTGCAACAGTGGACCTAATCATGGCAGTGATTGTGAAGATGGTGCAGGACCAAGCAGTGTTTCTTTCTGTTGCACATAGGGTTGCTATGAGTTGTAACAGACTGGATGACACCAAACAACAACAATGCATATTGTACAGAACTTAACACCACCATCACCACCCACTAACAAAATGACTATCCCATTTAAATAATTGAAAGGGTAAAGGAAAAAAAAAAAAAAAAAAAAACGAGGCTTTTTTATTTGTGGATTCCACTACTTCATTCTTTTCTTTTTCTATTTTGTTTTTTCACTGTAAGGTTTGTAACTTTTTTTTTTTCCCTTTCACATATTTATTCTTATTTAGCCTTCTATACTTTCACAATCTACCTTACTATACACTATCTCTACTATGGTTAGGAAGGAGGTGAATTGGTGTGGCAGGTCTGGAGTGGCCTGGGGGAGACGGGAAGGAGGTGAGGCTGGTTGGAGAGTTTGAAGCAGCATGAGGGTGATCAGGAATTGAGCAGAGCAGTTTGGAACAATTATAGGAGATAAGACTGTCTGTCAGGTTGTTGGACTGTGGTGGTTGCTAATACAGACTCAGAAGAAGGAAGAAGCCATCCACTTCTCAAAGAACTGGCCAGTGAACACCTTATGAGGAGCAGCAAAACACTGTCTGATATATCACTGGAGAACTTTATGAATAGCCTGGAAACATTGTCTGATATAGTGACAGAAAATGAGCCCCTCAGGTTGGAAGGCACTCAAAATATGACAGGGGAAGAGTTACCTCCTCAGAATAGAGCCGACCTTAATGATAAGGTAAAGCTTTCAGGATCTCCATTTGCTGATGTGACATGTCTTAAGATGAGAAGAAACAGCTGCAAACATCCATTAATAATCAGAACATAAATGTACAAAGCATGAATCTAGAAATATTGGAAGCTGTCAAAATGAAATGGAATGCATAAAGAACAATATCCTAATCATCAGTGAGCTGAAATGTACTGGTTTTGGCCATTTGGAATCAAACAATCATATGGTCTACTATTCCAGGAATGAGAAATTGAAGAGGAATGGCATGGCATTCATCATCACAAACACTGTTAAAGATCTGTCCTGAAGTACGATGCTATCAGTAATATGATAATATCCATAAACCTACAAGGAAGACAAGATAATACTACTTTTAATCAAATTACACACCAACCACCAAAGCCAAAGATGAGGAAATTGAAGATTTTTACCAACATCTGCAGTCTGAAATTGACTGATCATACAATCAAGATGTGTTGATTATCACTGGTGACTGGAACACAGAAGTTGGAATTAAAGAGCAATCGTTGGTATTTAGAGAATATGGCTTTGACAATAGAAGTAGCTCTATAGATTGCATGATGGAATTTTGCAAGACCAACAACTTATTCATTGTAAATAACTTTTTTTCAAAAACACAAAAAGTGGCTATACACGTGGACTTCTCCATATGTAGTACACAGGAATCAGATTGACTACATCTGTGGCAAGAGGCAATAGACAAGCTCAATATCTTCTGCCAAAACAAGGACAGGAGTTTTCTGTGGAACTGACCATCAGCTGCTCATATGCAAGCTCAAGTTGAAGCTGAAGAAAACTAAAACAAGTCCATGAGAGCCAAAATATAACTTTGATTATATCCCTCCTGAATTTAGAGATCATCTAAAAAATAAGCTTGATATATTGAACACTGTTGTTGTGGTTATGTGCCTTCGAGTTGGACCCAACTCATAGTGACACCTCCTTGGGTTTCTGAGGAAATATCACTAAGGAAATAGATTGCCCCATCTTTCTTCCGAAAAGTGGCTGGTGGGTTTGAACTGCCACCCTTCTGGTTAGCAGTCAAGTGCCTTAGGCATTACGCTACCAGAGCTCCTAATGACAAAAAACAGAGAAATTGTGAGATGACATCAAGAACATCATCTATAAAGAAAGCAAAAGGACACTAAAAAGACAGAAAGGGAAGAAAAGGCAAAATGGATGTCAGAAGAGACTCTGAAACTTGTCCTTGAATGGAGAGTAACTAAAGCAAATGGAAGAAATGCCAAGATAATAGAGCTGAACATAAGATTTCAGAGTAGCTTGAGAAGACAAAGTCAATTATTATAATGAAATGTGCAAGGAAATGGAGTTAAAAAAACAAAGGGAAGAACACTCTCGACATTTCTCAAGCTGAAAGAACTGAAGAAGAAATTTAAGCCTCGTTTTGCGATATTGAAAAATTCTATGAGCTAAATATTGAACGTTACAGGAAACATCAGAAGAAGATGGAAGGAATCCACAGAATCCCTGAACCAAAAAGAATTTGTCAATGTTCTTCCATTTCAGGAGATGGCATATGATCAAGAGCCAACGGTACTGAAGGAAGAAGTTGAAACTACACTGAAGGAATTGGTGAAGAACAAAGCTCCAGGAATTGACAGAATACCTATTGAGATGTTTCAACAAACGGTTGCCCCAGTGGAGGCACTCACTTGGCTCTGCCAAGAGATTTGGAAGACAACTACCTGGCCAACTGACTTGAAGAGATCCATATTTGTACCCATTCCTAAGAAAGGTGCTCTCACAGAATATGAAAATTTCTGAGCAATATCAATAATATTGGAAGCAAGTAAAATCTTACTGAAGATAATTTAAAAATGGTTGTAGCAGCATGTTGACAGAGAACTTCCAAAAATGCAAGCTGGATTCAGAAGAGGACATGGAAAGAGGAATATTATTGCTGTTGTCAGATGGAGCTTGGTTGAAAGTAAAGTATACCAGAAAGATGTTAACTTTTTTTTTCTCTTGTTGTTTGTTTGTTAATGCAATCTTCCCTCCCCTCCCCTCCTACCCATGGTAACCAACAAAGAAAGTTTCTTTCCATATGTAAACCTTTCCTTGACTTTTTACAATAACAGACTAATACTATATTTGTCCTTCTGTGATTGTCTTTTTTCACTCAGCATAATGTCCTCCAAGTTCATCCACGTTATGTGATGCTTTGCTGATTCTACATTTTTCTTTTTTGTTGCATAGTATCCCATTTTGTGTATGTACCATAGTTTGGTTATCCATTCCTCAGTTGATGGACACCTAGGTTGTTTCCATCTTTTGGCTATTGTAAAGTGCTGCGATGAACATGTGCGTTCATGTATCTGTTGTCCTGGCTCTCATTTCCTTAGAATGTATACGTAGTAATGGGATCCCTGGGTCAAGTGGTATTTCTAATTCTAGCTTTTTAAGAAATTGCTATACTGTTTTCCACAGTGGTTGTATCATTCTACAGTCTAACCAGCAGTGTGAGAGAGTCCTAATCTCTCCATATCCTCACCAACATTTCTTATTTTCTGTCTGGTTGAATTTTGCCATTTGTGTTGGGTGAGATGGTATCTCATTGTTGGTTTGATTTGCATCTCTCTGATGTCTGATGATTGTGAACATTTCTTCATGTATTTGCTGGCTATCAGAACATCCTCTTTTGTGAAGTGTCTGTTCACCTGTTCTACCTATTTCTTAATTATATTTTAATCTTTTTGTTGTTGACATGTTGGAGTTTTCTATAAATTTTGAAGGTAAGTGCCTTGTCTGATATGTAATTATTGACAAGTATGAATTTGTTGCTGTCATTTTGTTATGTGCTTTTTTGTGGTGTTGATTTCTTTGTTCCATATAATTTTCTGTCTGAGTTCATTTTGTTTATGAATCTTATCACTTCCTTTGTTCCTATTATCTTAGTATTTGCTAAAAATTTGTGCGGTCCTCTTTTTTATTTTGATGTGAATGTTTATGATTTTTCTTTGAGGTTACGCTGTGACTTATAATTTTCTTCCCAAGTTTAGAACAGTCCATTTTATTTTGCAGTTGTCTGAACTTCCCTACCATTTAGAAGTTCTGTAACTACATATTTTGTCCATCTTTTTGGTTTGTAGTTGTCCTCATTTGTCAATTGATGACTCTATTTCACTGTTTAAAATCT
>NW_006921812.1:5583275-5586203 GCF_000298275.1 Orycteropus afer afer | reverse complement strand
CAATGTGTTTTCTATTTCTGAAAATTTACTATTAATCTTCTGGATTTGTATCTGTAAATTTTGTATCATTTCTAATTTTTCATTTAGTCTTGTGTTGTCTTTCAAAATTGTTCTAGAGTTTTGTCTGTGTTTTTCTTAATTTTCTCAGTGTATTCCTTGATCTGTCTCTCAGTTAGTTGAAGATAACTAAATACACTTCTTTTGATTTCCTTATCATGGAGTTCCAATGCTGCTTCTTCCTCAGGGATATGATCTGTGTCTGTATCCTGCTTCCTTGTTTCTACCACTTTACCTTGATTCTTTGTGTGGACTGTGATGCTCTGTTGTCTCTAAGACATTGTCATGTTTTGTGTTCATATTTAATTGATGATTGTATTTTAGAATGACTTGTCCAAGATATCTGTTTTATTTGTTTTGTTTGGATGTTATCTAGGTAAGCAGGGTACTGTGTTCTTTTATTTGCTAGTTGGAAGCACTTATACACTCACCACCTGTCTTGTTTCCCATTGTCAGCCTCCTGTATGTCCCTGCTGTTCTGGGCAAATGGAGCCCATTCTTGGGTCCTGTTTTCATTCTGGTTTTTCTGCTAGTTTGTACCTAATCCACTTCTGTACACTTCCTTTCAAAGCTCAGGGCTCTAGGATTATGTTCTGTATCTCTGTCAATCAGTCCCTCTTTTCTTTGTTGAAGAGAGTATGCATAGCTTGTCTGCCTATTCCACCAACTTACCAGAAGTCTGTGCATGTTGTTTTTTTTTTTTTTTTTGACTATGCAAAAGCATTGGATTATGTGAATCATAAAAAAAAAATGTGGATAACATTGAGAAGAATGGGAATTGCAGAGTACTTAATTGTACTCATGAGAAACCTGTATATAGATGAGGAGGCTGTTGTTCGAAGAGAACAAGGGGATACAGCATGAAGATTTTCAAACTCAGGAATGGAGTGTTTCAGATTTGTATCCTTTCACCATACTTATTTCACCATACTCTGTAATACAACAGAGTATCACAGTCCACACAAAGAAGCAAGGTAAAGTGATAGAAACAAGGGAGCAGGATATAGACCCAGAACATGTCCCTGAGGAAGAAGCAGCATTGGAACTCCCTGTTAAGGAAATCAAAAGAAGTGTGCTGAGCATACTTCTCAAATCAATCTGTATGCTGAGAAGATAATCCCAGAAACTGGACTACATTAACAAGGACATAGCATCAGAATTGGAGGAAGACTCATTAACAACCTGTGATATGTAGATGACACAATTTTATTTGCTAAAAGTGAGTAAGACTTAAAGCACTTACTGATGAAGCTTGACTACTACAGTCTGCAGTATGGATTATACCTGAATATAAAGAAAACAAAAATCCTCACAACTGGCCAGATAAACAGCTTCATGGTGGGTGGAGAAAAGATTGAAGTTGCCAAGGATTTCATATTATTTGGTTCTACAATCAACATCAATGTAAGCAGCAGTAAAGACATCAGATGACATATTGTGTCAGGTAAATCTGCTGCAAAAGACCTCTTTCAAGTGATGAAGAGCAAAGATGTCACCTTGAAGACTAAGGTGCACATAACCCAAGCCATGGTACGTTCCACTATGTCTTATGCATGTGAGAGCTGGATAATGAATAAGGGAGATGGAATAAGATTTGATGCTTTTTAGTTGTGGTGTTGGCAATGAACACTGAAAGGACCATAGACTGCTAAAAGAACTAACAAATATTTCCTGGTAGAAGGGCAACTGGAATGATTTTTGGAATCTAGAATGGCCATACTTTATCTCACCTACTTTGGTCACATTACCAGAAGGGACCATTCTCTGGAGAAGGTTATCATGCTTGGTAAAGTGGAGGGTCAACAAAAAAGGGGAAAACCCTCAACAAGATGGATTGACACAGTGGCTACAATGATGAGCTCAGGTACAGCAAGGATTGTGAGGCTGGCATAGGACTGAGTAGTGTTTCATTCTGCTGTACATAAGGTTACTATGAGTTGTAGATGACTCGATGTCACCTAACAACAACAACAACCTATAGCATATACAATCTCTCTCTCTCTCTCTCTCTCTCTCTCTCCTTTCTCTCTATATCAAAGTAGAAGATACTTATATTTATAAAATATGTTCAATTAAAATTCAAGAAACTCTAGATATGTATATACATAGTTAGTGTCAGCAAGATAACAGAGTAATTCAGTACTTGGGCATCCTAGTAGTTCAACATTTTTTATAGACTTCAGAAATGTTGTCAAATTATTATCCAGGGTTTTGAACTGCAAAGTTTTAAGCTTTGAGAAGTTTTTAATGGTAAGAATCAACCATCATTCACTGAAATAGATAAAACTATGATGCTGAAGCAGAAAAGTAAAATTGATTTTTAAAGAGCATGAAGTAAAGTACTCTATCCAAGTAAGAATTCTCAGACTGAGAAAAATGCTTCAGAAATTTTCAAATACCTAAAAAGACTCAGACATTTCAGAGCAAGGATGAGGAAATGATTGAAAGCTCTTGAATTGAATGCCCCAAGGAAACATTAAACTTGTAATTCTATGCAAATACATTTTAGCTGTTCCTCTTTTAGCAGACATTGAAAAGCCATTTTTTTTTTCCTCCTAGAAATGTTTTAAATAGAACATCAGAGTGATTTTCTCCAGTTTTCTGAACAGTGACTAAACCTAATGATAACAGTAACAAGATAAATAAATACATTTTCTAAAGGATTTTATTTACATATATCTCATGATAGCATCATAAATAAAATATCCTAACAGAATTAATTCAATCAAAATTTATTGAAGACATGAGATATACCTGATACTGTTCCTGTTGCTAAGAATACATGAATATAAAAAATACAAAATTCTTCCACTCAAGGAGTTTACATTTTATTGGAAAAAATGAAGGAGAAACTATTTACAAACATATATA
>NW_006921812.1:5571931-5583175 GCF_000298275.1 Orycteropus afer afer | reverse complement strand
TTATGTAAGGATACATGGTTTAGTTGTTTTCAACAGTTTAATGATATTAGATTCCCAGTCAATAAATTACTTGTGATATATTTCAGTTGAATAAAGCATGAATAGCTAATTAGTGGCCTTTTTCATAACCTCAGATGTATAGATCTCTCATTTTCTGTAGGAACAGAAGCCTGTGAGATAATAAATATGGCTATTTTTAAAGTCACTAAATTTATGGGAATATTGTTAGCAATGCTTAATTACTGTTACCGATTATTAAATTACTAATTATTAGCAAGTTACTAATGACTAATTATTAGCAAGCTATTAATTGTTAAATTACTAATTAATTTAATAACAATTGCTTGTCCATATGTTTCTAGAGGTCATTAGTCCATCTATTTCTTATGAAGATGACACAGTGTTAGTAATAACATGAAAAAAAGAAAAGACATTGTACCCTTTTTCTTTAGGCTACTGGAAATGATCAAGTGGTCATCAAGTGGTACTATACCATAACTTACCATAAGCTTACAACCAATTTCTTCTCTAACTTGGTCTTCTAGCAATCCTAGTCACAAACCTAATCAGATTCCACGGGGTTGAGAATATCCAATAGTGCTTCCTTGATGGGGCTTCAAGCCATCTCTCAGCATTGTTACATTAGAGTAATTATTGTATTAGCAGTCAAATGCCTTAGGCACTAGGCTACCAGAGCTACTATGACATTACTAGGGAGGGAAAAGGTAAAAGCCACTCCTTGGAAGAAAGATTGGGTAATCTACTTCTGTAGTGATGCAGCCTTGCAAACCCAAGGACGGGTCACTATGAGTCGGGTACGACTTGACAGCACATAACAACATAAATTCCATTAACATGGGCCCATTTTCACACTTCATTTGTTGTGAAGTGTGTTCCTTGATTGGGGAAATGCTATGTGGAATAGTATGATAGTAGATAAGGTATTCTTGAAGGTTGTAACTTGTTGTGGAAGAAATACTGTATGCAGAGAAGGCTAATTTAGATACAGAATGTCTATCCCAATATGACCTAACTCTCCCTCTTCCATGATAAAAGTGATCCAACATAATCAACCTGCTACCATGTCAAAGACTAATCAGCACAGGGAATAATTAGGCATATCAGAGACTCTACTGTTCCTTACTGATGGTATATTGGACATTCAGAAATTGTTGTAACAATGTCAGCCTTAGTGAATGAGACTCCGTGTTGCTGAGTGTATATATAATCTTTATGCCACTCATGTCCACTTTGCTTTTGAGCACATTTGGTAAAACCTGAAATCACTGGGGAAAGAGGCTGACTGGTATCCATAGAATGAATGCTCCTATCTACTTGATTATTAATATTCTCTTCTGCTGAGGTCACTTTTGGGTGAGGATTCACATAACATACAAACAGCTTCGCATTTTGTATGTATTCAGAGAAGTCAATGTACATAATGTTCCCCAGAACTTCTTGTCACCAATTCCCCAATCATGTTTCTAAATCCCTGGCTGTCAGCTAAAACATTGGGCACAGTCTATTGATAGATATGTTATCAAAAATCTGGCCATTTCTCCTTCCAAACAAAATTATAAACCAGGTATACTGCTTGGAGCTAGGCCAGTTGAGAGGATGTCCCATCCTTATTGCCATTAAAGAAGTCCCAGAAAAGGAACATAATGCTGCAACTCTCCACTTGTGAGTGGTGCCTGCCTATCGTGTGGAACCATGTGTAAACCAGTTTGCAGTTTTATTTACCTCAGTTAACTGATCATAAGGAATTCCAATGAGCCCATAAGCATAGACAGGGAGAGAGAAGTAACGTAGCAGGAGTGCAGACCACGGGAATTTGGACCACCTACTCATGTAACTTACTTGTGTCTTCAGGGTCTGCCTAGCCTTAATCTCATATATCTCTTTCATTTTATGTTGAAATGCTGCTGGGCACACCCAGTCTTATGGATTTATGGGTAAGGCAACATCCAATTTAAGAAGAAAATTTCAGGTCGTATGTTATCTTATTTTCCCATGGTTAATTGTTCAGTCTCTACTAAGACACAGTAACAAACCAAATTACCTTCCTCAAAAGGAGAATAGTTACCCACAAAGGATGACAGGGATTTTCTATAAAATCCTATTAGTCAGTGGTTTGATTCAACAATAAAAGTTTTCCATAAGTACCAAGGAACATCTTTATCTACCACTGAAAATCAAATACCATTGGATCTTGTGGATCATATGGCCCAAATGGCAGAGAAACTTGCATGACAACCTGGATTATGTATGGCAGTCTTCTCTTGTTCTCATTCCCCTCAAAACTAGCAGCGTTTTAGATCAGTCAGTAAATAGACTAGAGCAGAATATCCTAATTAGGGATATGTTTCCTTGAAAATCCAACAAGTTTTACTAGGCATTCTGTCTTTTTTTGTTTATAGAAAGATCAGATGCAGTAATTCATCTTTCATATTGGAAAGGATATCTCAGCATAAGCCACACCACCAGCACCCTAGAAATTTCACTAAAGTGAAAAGTGCCTAAATTTGTGTCAGATTTGTTTTTCACCTGCTGACATGGATATGTCTTATCAATAAGTCTAGATTTGTTGTTACCAAGTGGTAGAGGAGCCTGAATGGCAAACTGGAATTTTTGCTTGTTCTAGACTCCTCTCAAAACCAGCAGCTTTTTAAATTATTTGGTAATTAGACCAGAGTAGCACACCACATCAAGAATGTGTTGTCTCCTAAATCCAAAGAGGCTCACCAGATGCTGGCCTTTCTTTTGGTTATGGTTTTGTTGGATTCAATTCTGACTCATAGTGACTCTGCATGACATAGAAGAACTGCCTCATATGGTTTCCTAGGCTGAAATTGCTATGTGTTTTCTTGTGTGGGACCACTGGTGGGTTAGAACTAGTGACCTATTGGTTAGCAACTGAGCACTTTAAACAGTGTGCCATCAGGGCTCATTTTAGTTATAGAAGAGTCCATATGCAACAACACATCCTTCACTTTAGAAGGATTATCTTGACATGTCTCACATCACTGAATCCCTAGAAATTTTACTGAAATGGAAGATGACTGGAGTTTTGTTGGGCTAATTACCCACCCTCTGAAATACAAGTTGTTGTTGTTGTTGTTGTTATATGCCGTCGAGTCAGCCCCGACTCATAGCGACCCCTCCTTGGGTTTCCGAGGCAGTATCACTATGGAAGTAGGATTGCCCAACCTTCCTTCTGAGGAGTGCCTGGTGGGTTTGAACCGCCAGCCTTCTGGTTAGCAGTCAAGTGCCTTAGGCACTATGCTACCAGAGCTCCTGAAATACAAGTATCTTACCAATAAATCTAAAATCATCGGTACTTCCTTACTAGGTCCAGTAAGCATAGTGTCATCAATGTAATGGACTATTTTGATGTCTTGTGGAAGTGAAAGTGACCAAGTTCTCTTCAGACTAAATTCTGAAGACCCTGAGGTAGGATAGTGAGGATGTATTTTTGGCCTTGACAGTTGCTTCTTAATTGACAGGAGTTGGGTGTGTGTGTGTGTGGGGGGAGCAATTTCCATATTAGTAGCTGCATACTAAGTACTTTGATCATGCAATGAAACCATACCTAGAACATCATTGGCAACTGGAATCACCATCTGGTTAAGTTTACAATAATACAGTATAATTCTCTAAAATCCATTTGCTTTCTGCATAGGTCAAATAGACCTGTTGAATGAGGATGTAGTCAGAATCAATGCTCCTACATCTTTCAAGTTCTTAATGATGACATAGATCTCTGCAATCCCTCCAGAAAGTGGTATTATTTTTGGTTTACTATTGTCACAGGTACGGGTAGTCACATGGCCTTTTACAAAATAAGAGACCTAATTCCACATGTCAGGAAACTAATGTATTGTTTCTGCTAAGTATATGTATTATAGTTATGAATTCTACTACTTGAGAAATCATTACAGAATGAATTCAGGAGCCGCTGTGAGACAGACCAGAATTAAAATTACATTAACAGACTGATTTCCATATGTCCCTACTGTGACTGGTGGATCACAATGACTTTTTGGGATTCCTGGAATTAGTGTCAGTTCAATGTCAGTATCCAGTAATCCCAATAATATCTAATTATTTCCTTTTCCCCAATCGACACTCATCCCAGTAAAAGGTAATTATCAGTATTTCTCTCCACTCATGTGAAAACTAATCTAAATTGCAAATACAGTCTTTAAACAAAAACAATGTGGTGGTTAACTTTCTGGCTGCATGGAATTTGAGTCATAAAGGGTCACAACATCACTCCCTCCATCCAGATCATCAGAGTGTAGTGTTTAGACAAACCTCATAAATTTTTAGAAATCCATTATTTCTTCTATGGAGATTTTAGATCTCCACAGGGCTTTCTCTTGGTATTAGGCCTTAGAAAACACCAAAACTTAAAGAGATAATGGACAGTGTTATGCTCTTGATTTGAGATTCTTTTGAGAAAATGCCATGGTTAACTTCCTCCCTGGGACATTGACAAACTTATGAACATTTCTACTACTTAGTGAATCTTTCCTGCTTGCATATATTGTTTTGATACACATCTTTCCCACCTTGTTCAGGCTTTCTGGTTCAGCTTTAGTAATTACCCATAAGGTAGGTAATACCAGAAAGCTGGCTAGCAGTTCTTATCAACAGCACCTGATGCAGATGCCAATGGATTTGACTGGTAAAGAATTATCTTTATCTCTGATGATGGGTATAGAGGAGTTGGAGTCAAATTTAGTCCTAAAGCACTCTAAAGTATCTTAAGGGGAAAAAAAAAAGCTTGTTGTTGAGTTGAAATAAAATGATATGCACAGATATGGAAATTGTGACTTGCACATTATATATATAAGTTCTGGTGGCATAATGCCTAAGGCATTTGACTGCTAACCAGAAGGCTGGCAGTTCAAATCCACCTGCTTGGAAGGAGGATTGGGCAATCTACTTCTATCTACTTCTGCAGTGATACCACCTCAGAAAACCAAGGAGGGGTTGCTATGAGTCGGATCCAACATGATGGCAGTGAGAGTCATATATATATATTGTTATGTGCCATCAAGTCAGACTCAACTCTTAGCAACCTCTCTGTGGGTTTCTAAGGCAGTATAATTATGGAAGTAGATTGCCCCATCTTCCTTCTGAGGAGTGGCTGGAGGGTTGGAACCACCAGCCTTTTGGTTAGAAGTCAAGTACCTTAGGCATTACTCTACCAGAGCTCATACACACACACACACATACATACATATATACATACAAGTAGGCTTAAGGTCAGTTGTGAACTCATGTGTACATATATATGTAAATGTGAAGTGGGGGAGATACAAAGTTCTGTAATTGCATCCCATTCATCCCTCATTTTCATACCTAATCTTTGAAACCTTTCCAATAAAGTCCTTGTTTAATTTATTTCCATACACAATTTTAAGATACAATTATTTAAATAATTAATATAAACTTTTAAACATTTTTTATTATTTAGTTTGATTTAAAAGTGCTGCAATTACCCATTTCAAATTTATAAAATTTGTGATTGATTATATGGGAAGGAATTTAGTATACTCCTGTAATAAGTGCTTTTCTTTTTATGTACATTAGTATCAATAAAGTTTATTATATAATTAGAAGAAATATATTCACATAATATGAACTGATAAAGAATTTTCTCCCCAAAATCTTTAGCTATATTGCTAAAGCTGCTTCTGTTACAAATTAAGTATAGAATAGAATAAATGTCAATTCCAGTTACCAACAATTTGGATATTCCAGGATTGCAGTCCAACATAATCCATTTGCCAACTACAGTGGTCTCTTGATAATGGGAGGCTTTTTCTCAAGCCGTTTTAAAGTGAGTCCTATTAGCATAGATGCAATTTATTTTCCTAACATTAACTGCATTCATTCATTAGTGCATTCATTCTGACAACCAATATGTTGCTTGAATACCTGCACTTCTTTTTGTGCCATATTCTTGGCTATTCATCTGTAAATCTGATGAAAGCATGGCTTAGTATCTCAATTCCTTTCTGAGCTGGCAACTGAGTTTTCTTTTTGTTTGTTTGCTTTGGAGTATGTTTGTGTATATGTGTGAAATTATCTACTTAACCCATTTTAACTCATCTGTTAAATGTCTAGAGAAACCCCCATTACTTATTAGTTATTGTCTAGTCATTTAGGATGCATTTGCCTGATCATATTGAATGTTGACTAGGTACAACACAAGATTCTGTAAATATTCAAACAGCATCCTAGGCACCCAAACCTCACTTTTCTTCTACTAAAAAAATAAATAGTTCTCAGTTCTGACTGTATAGATTTTTCTTTCATTCTGCCTCAAATATTTTATCACTTGAAAAGTGTATTGCAGATGATTTTCCATTAACAATAGGGCCTCATTCAGGAAACCAGACATTTTACATTGCCATAATTGTGAAGAGAATCATATTGCTCAGGAACAGGAATACAGAGTCTTGTCCACAGAATGTCTTATTTACAGTATATTAATCTGCTCTTGATTGTGGTGGACACTGAACTTTCTCTGTATAATAACCTGTATTTTATGTCATTTACATTTTATGTGTAATATTTACAGAGCTTCTGCTTCCCTATTTCAATATTTCTCTTACATTAACCCAGACATGAGCAATATTTCTGCATCTAAGATGCCTTTTGATGGTTGGGGGTTAAGACCAAAATTCATTATAAAGGTAGCATTTGCTTATTAAATGGCCTATGAAAAGCAGCAGCACAAGAAATTTTTGAGGTTATTATTCCTAAGAATTTCATACATAGGCTTGACTTGAATTTTAGCTACATTTTAATGGTCAGCCTCTATTTGTAACAGAGGTGACTACAGTCTTTAATACTTTCTGTGTTTCTTTCATAAAGGAGATTTTATGATATCATCAATACCATTGACTAACATGCCTTAGGTAGGTACCAAGTCTAAGCCTACCTCATTAAATCATCATGTTCAAATATCTCATTATCAAAACAATACACTCATACTAAATTCCAAACCATAAGAATGCCACTGACTGCTGCATGATAAAATATAATATTTTCCCATGTATTATCTGTAACATAATTTACAATAAAAAAATCCTTTTTTACCTGAAATCCAAATTTATCTGGCTTCTTGTATTTTCATTTATTAAATTCAAAAACAATCTTAGCTTTGTTCCTCTATAGACTCCAAATTGGTACTGAAAAATATATATTAGCTTCATGATCTCTTGTTGTTTTTGGCTTATTGTGCTTCTTGTATTGTCTTTTTCATATTAGGTACAATTGAATCAACTTGAGTAACCTCTTTGTTTAACCCTAATAGGCTATTGTTAATCTCCAGGAACTATCTATTTGCCATACAAGCAACAAAAAGACTGATAAAAAGGAAGTTGGGAAAATTAAAAATTCCACTCAATTCTTCCCTTCATTGTCCTCTGTTAGGGAATGAATTATGTCCCCTAAAAATATGTGTTGCAAATCTTAACCCCTGTACCTGTGGATGTAATCACATTTGAGTTTTTTCTCTGTTATATTAATGAGGACATCACACCAAAGGCGCATCTTAAGCCATTCATATTTGAAATATAAAAAACAGATTAGGGAGAAGATAGCTATCACATGGGAGCTCTGGTAGCATAGTGGCTAAGATACTTGCCTGCTAACCAGACGGCTGGCAGTTCAAACCCACCAGCCACTCCTCTGAAGGAAGGTTGGGCAATCCTACTTCCGTAGTGATACTGCCTCGGAAACCCAAGGAGGGGTCGCTATGAGTCGGGGCCGACTCGACGGCACATAACAACATAACAACAACAAGCTATCACATGGAGATCTCTAAAAAACACTAAGAAGATTGTTACAAAAGCTGAGATAAGGATTTTTTTGACAGAGCTTTCCCTCAGACCCAATGGCCTGAAATCATACTTCTGGCTTCTTAAATTATCAGAAAATAAACTTATGCCTGTTAAAGTCAGCTATTTGTTTTATTTCTCATATAACACCACTGGATTTTTGTACTGAGAAGTGGAGGGAGCTGCTCTACCAATTCCTAAGGTGATTTTGGAAATTGGTAGTAGGTGGAGTCTGGAGAAATTTTGATGTATTACAGTATGGTCCTAGGTTGTCTTGAAGAGACTGTCAGTAGATTTTTATACATTTAAAGGTGAATTTGATGAAGGCTCAGAGAGGGATGAAAAGCCCTATGAAGAAACCTTCTAGCTTCATGAGCACAATGTTAATATTACAAAAGTGAACATTAAATATGCCTCTGATGAAGCTTTAAAATGAAATGATAAATAGGTTATTGAGCAATGAAAGAAAGGCAATGTAATTTATAATGCATTTAACTTGTCTGAATTATTTTATTTATTTAATGGATGGTAGAAGTTGTAAGGGATGAACTTGGACATTTAGTTAAGGAGATTTCTAAGCAAGATCTTAAAAAGATCACATAGATTTTCCTTTTCACTTATAGTAAAATGAAAGCAGAAAGAGATAGACTTAAAAACACATTGTGAACAATCAAACCAGAACATAACTGCTTGGAAAATTCTGTTATACAAACCAAAGAAATTTGCTATGAAAAGTCTTGCACAAAGGGTCTAGCTACTCATATTTTATTCAAGATATTAAACCTGTCACTGATGAATCCATTGAACCACTGCAGTAGAAAGGGACAGAGAATGTACAGTGTGAAGGAAAGCTGCCTGCCTTCTAGAATTCTGCAGGTGGGAAACAGAACATTACAGTGACTTGGTTTTAAACATCTGTTGTCTTCCATAACAAAAATTTGCCATCCAGGAAGAGTTTGGAGATTAGTAGAACTGTTGGAGAAACCATGGTGGGCAAAAGCTATCTTTATTTCAAAGGATGGAACCACTACCTCCATTTCAAAGTTTGAAAAATTGCCTTACATATCTCAGACTCAGATCTTCACCATCTTGGTCCCAGAGGGTGGGGCTGCTACTTATGTGGGCCAAGAGCATGGTACTTTCATACAAAACTGAGAGAATGGGGCTGCCATGGACAAAAGCCAGGAGAACAGAGCTACCAATGCCTGAAGTGGTGGGATGGTCACTCAGATGGATGAGGAAAATAGCTTTAGCTCCAAAGCTGAAGAAGCAGAGATGCCATATGTTTGTCTGAAAGGTGGGGCTGATGTCCTGGCAAAACACCTCCACCCAGAACCCAGAGTTTGCAGGCACATTCACTACCTAGATGGTCCTGGAGACCAGAAGGCTATTTACAAGTCATGTGAACTAATAAAATTTGTTCTGCTGGGTTTTTGACTTGCTTAATACCAGTAATTTTTCCCATTTAGAATGAGAACATCTTGTGGATGTTCCACCACTATAGTTTGAAAACTTATAACTTGTATTCTAGGTTTCATAGATTCATAGATGTAACACACACAAAGTATCATCCATACTTGATTTAGATAATCTGGAAGATGAGACTTTAGATTACAAAATGATCCTGGAAAGGTATAAAACTTTTGGGTTGATATGATAGGGTGAATATGTTTTACTCATGGAAAGGACAAGAATATTGGATATTAAAAGAGTAGAATGTTAGGACTGGATTTTGTTCCCAAAAAATATGTGTTATAAATCCTAAGTTTATACCTGTGGATGTAATCCAGTTTTGGAGTACAGTTTGTTTTGTTAAAGAGACCATGTCACTCTAGGATGTATCTTAAACCAATTACATTTAACATATAAGAGAGATTAGGCATACAAGCAAGAAAGCATAGATATGGGAAGATAGATGATACTTGGAAACACCAAGAAGCACCAAGAATGAAACAAAAGCTGAGGCGAGGATTTTCTCTTACAGTGGCAGAGAGAGCTTTCTTATAAAATGCACACCTTGAATCCACACTTTTAACCTTATAAACTGAGAAAATAAATTTCTGTTAAATAAATAAAGCCATCCATTTGTTTTATTTATAATATAGCAGCATTAAGAAATTAAGGTATGCTCTCATTGTTCTTCTGGAATATTGTAATGTTTAATGTGTGTATAGAAAAACCCTGGAATAAGAACCAAAATTATCTTTACCAATGAACTAAATTGAAGAGTAGATTTAGTCTGTGGAAAGAGCCAAGAAAACATGACTCATTCACATCAACATCAACCTAAATTATTCAGTCAGGTAAAGTCCATATGATCACAGATCACTAAATTCTTCAGTCCCACTTTCCAATTTGTAGCTCAATTTTCACTGTAATTCATTTTACTACACATCTCCATACCTGTCCAATTTTATCTTCAGGAATATGAGTGCCATTTGAATCCATCAGAGGTATCATTGTACATTGAACCTTTATATCTAGAAATCCTAAAATGTGTTGCATGCCAACTCCTTGACATATCACTCAATTCTTTGTATATGTCCTAAGAGTCCCTCTGCATGTTGAGCAAGCAAATCTAGGCTTTTATATTTACTTCAGTCATTTTCAGATTCTTTGACTTTAGCTAAGAATATAAATTTACAATTGCACCTTCCATTCTCTGCCTATTGAGTATACTTCATTTTAAATTATGAACTTCAAAATGCCATTTTGATTCTTATAAGAATGAATAAAGACAGAGAATTTTGTGTAGTAATTTAAGAGATAGTCGTAGAGCCTCTGTAACCTCCATTTTCCCATTCTAAAGTAATAATGAGCTGTCAATTTAATGGGAATTCTATCAATTTTCTCAGTTTTTATTTTATCCTAAACTATACTATTAAAACATCTAAAAAACTTCTTCTCATAGTTGCATCAGTTATCTCTTAACATTTTTCTTCTCTTGTAGTTCCATTTTCTCCCATTACGTCAACTCCTTTGCCTAGTTAGAATATTTTCACTTTATGCAATTCCATGGAAGGATAATGAGTCAGTTATTAC
Source organism: Orycteropus afer afer (assembly GCF_000298275.1). NCBI lineage: Eukaryota > Metazoa > Chordata > Mammalia > Tubulidentata > Orycteropodidae > Orycteropus > Orycteropus afer. The sequence goes on along the minus strand of NW_006921812.1, from coordinate 5,572,274 downwards.
CCCCTAAATAGTAACTCGACCTCCAAGAATAAGATTACAAACAACAGTCAAGATTAGAGACCTTCTGTCATTACCATGAGGAGTTTTTGTGGTGCAGTACCTAAGGCATTTGGCTGCTAACTGAAAGGTTGGCAGTTCAAATCCACTCACCACTCTGTGGAAGGAACATGAAGCAATCTACTTCCTTAAAGATTTATGCCTTGGAAGCTCAAAGGGGATTACTATGAGTGGGAATCAACTTTGATGTTAATAGATAAAACAAAATATCTATGACCAATTAATTTTCAACATCAATGTCAAAACCATTTGGGGGGGAAGGAATAATCACAACAAATGATGCTTG
>NW_006921812.1:5570346-5571747 GCF_000298275.1 Orycteropus afer afer | reverse complement strand
ACACACACACACACACACACATATATATATATTAAATGTACTAATAATTTAAATATAAGAGCTATAACTGTAAAATGATCACCCTGGATATGGGGTCCTAAGCTATGCTCTTTCTTGGGATCCTAGTGAAATTGGCTGGAATTCATTGCATATGCCAAGTGAATACCTGCCTTCTGATGTCTTTATTTTTTTCCAACAACTTTTGCTTAACTCATCGGTTATGATTCTCCCAAATAGAAATATATGATTAAAGATACTCAGTATTCTGCCAAATTAACTTCTAGGCATAAGGAACCAGGGACATTGTACATTCTGAACCACAAGATTGGCTCTTTCAAAGTACATCATGTAAGTTTATTTGTTTTGTTTTGTTTTGTTTTTTTTTCTTTTCCTCATTGCTGGTATGTTTTAATATTTTCTGTCCTTTATTAAGTCATGAGAGGCACATTCTCTGCTTTTTGAAAGTTATGTTTGTATTAATTCCTCATTTACCATTGTTTTCCTATTTGAATGATAATGCTACTTACCTTACAGGCTTATTTTAAATATTAAATCAAAAAACCAACCTGACCACCTTTGAGTTGGATCTGATTCATAGGAACCCCTGCTTGAGTTTCTAAGGTGGTAACAATACAATAATTTGTCCAATCTTCCTTTCAAGGAGTGGCTGGTGGGTTTGAACTGCTGGCCTCCTGGTTAGCAGTCAAATGCCTTAGGCACGATAGTGTTTGGTATAAAAATGTGATTACATTAGAGAGAGAAGATATTTTCCTATTTGTGCTCACCGTAAATCTCCCTTAAAATATTTTGTCAAAAAGCAGTTAAGTATTTTCATATGCTAGAAACAAAACCTACAGGTATTTTAGAAATTGTGTAAGAAATTCTTGTCTTCTTAAGTAAAAGTACCATTCTTCACTTTGGAAATTGTATTCTAATGAAGCATATGGAAAAGCTGCAGGTAAACTCTAACTGTCATTAATTATGTATATCTGTTGGATTTCAACAGCTGGTATCATTATAAATGTTATTAGCCTTATTAGGCATGTATGTAACATTTCATTTCCAAGACGCTTTATAGTCTTTAATTAGTGCATAGAAATTTGAAGAAAGGAATAAGGGTAATTAAAACAATTTCCAAGTAGTGGAAAACAAACTCAGAGTGGTTATCTCTACAACTGATGCAGCTGGTTTTTCAAGGATAGAATGAGAAAGTTGTGAATAAATATAATACATTTATAATCACATTTCTAGTACTTAAATTAAATTAAAAAACAGCCCAGTTTATAGACTGAGACAGACTAGGAAGAAGGAAGAGGCTGTCCACTTCTGAAAGAATTGGCCAGGGAAAACCTTATGAATAGCAAAGAAACACTGTTTGGTACATTACTGCGCAACTTTAGG
>NW_006921812.1:5544542-5565946 GCF_000298275.1 Orycteropus afer afer | reverse complement strand
AGAGAGAGAGAGAGATTTACTTCAAGGAAATGACTTACATAATTATGCAGGCTTGTGAGTCTCAAATGCATGAATTAGGAGAAGGACTGAAGGCTTCTGCTGGCTTATGTGGTTGCAGAGACTGACAAATTCAAAATCTGCACTTCAGGACAGATAGCAGGCTGAAGACTTCTGTAGGTTTAGATTTAAAGAAGTGGAAGTCAGTGAGTTACAGAAAGATGGCAGTGGAAGTCAGGGAGTTACAGAAAGATGGCAGTTTAGGCAGACAAGCTACACAGACCCTCTTCAACAAAGAAAACCAGAACCAATTAACACAGGTACAGAACATAATCTTGGCGCACTGAGCTGTGAAAGAAGGATACAGAAGTGGACTAAACTCCAATTAGTAGAAGAACCTGTATGAAAACGCACAAAAAAGGACAAATACAAAGCTGTGGACTGTCAGCGATCCTGAATGCACAGACATTTTGGATATTGCCAAGTGATTACTCCCTAAGAATTAACCTAAAACTTAGCCCTGCTAGTCAGGGGCTAAACGGAGGACTGCAAGGGTAGCTGGTGAACACAAGAGGAAGAATCAAAGAGGGAGACAGACAGAGCTGTGGACTTTTGGCTGTCCAGAGGCCACAGCCATTTAGAATGTTTGCCAGTGGTTAGACCATTTTGGATACTTAAAGCTACAACATTCTCTCAGATTCCAGAGATCTAAGAATAGGCTCCACATGCCAGGACCACAAGGATATTCCAGACACAGGACTGGAAAGGTGTGACATTGAACTTGTTACTCTTTTACTCCACATCCTCTTGGTGGATGGAGGTGTAGTCATCCTTCACTCCCAGCCACCTTCTGTATGGACAGGAATTCCATCACAGTCTCTGTGCTCTCACAGAGCCAGGGTGCCCTGGCATGTGCTATGAAGTTTTTTTTTTTTTTTTTTCCTTTTTTTTTTTTTTTTTTCAGTTGTTTGTTTTTGTCTGTTTCAAAATTATTATTTATTTTATTCTATTTTATTTTTTTGTCCTTGTATGTTTTCTTCCTCTATTCCCATGTTCTAGTTTTCAGCTTTTTCTCTCTTCCCTTTTTCCTAGTTCTCACTTTTTTTTTCTTGTGGTTCTTTCCATTCCTTGTTTTTCTTTTTTCATTTTTCCCATTTTTTTCCTTTTTTATTCTTATACTCTACTTATTTTTTCTTATTCCTCCCTCCCCAGATATGGCAGATATATTTCCCTTTTTCTATTTCTATTTATTTTCTTTTTAACATATTTCTTTAAATATTTCCTCCCATTTGTTGCCTTTACTATTTCTTTCTTTCTTTCATTCTTTCTTTCTTTTTTCTCTTGTTGGCAATTGTTCCTGTGTGTTTATTCAGTATGTATTTTTTGTCCTATATTTTTTGAGGGAATGGATTTTCAATTGCTGTTTCTATCTGAATGGGAGACAGTGACCATGCCCATACAACACCAACACACCTGGACCTCCTGCAGCTCCACTTACTGAAGGAGAGCGACCACTTCTTTCTGCACCAATTGGCCGATGATACACGGCCACCAATAAGCACTGACTCATCCTTAACTGTTATTCACAACCAGGTAACAGAGACCTGTGCAACCATTCTCATGCTCTACCACACCCATCAAAAGACAGGTGGTGAATGTTAAAGTGCTGCCAACTAGCGAATAGAAGAGCACAGTACCCTGGTTTCTCAGATATATCCAAAGAAAACAAAAATCTTGGGCAAATCACTCCAATATGCAATTACCAATAAAGATAAATACAACAAAGTCACAAAGTCTTGGAGATAACAGACCATCACAGTTCACACAAAGAAACAACATAAAGCAATAAAAACAAGGGAGCAGGATACAGACACAAAATAGATCCCTGAGGAAGAAGCAGCCTTGGAACTCCCTGATAAGCAATTCAAAAGAATTATCTTTAGGAGCCTTCAACAGATAGAGAAACAGAACAAAGAAAACACTAACAACATTAAGGAAAACACAGGTAAAACCCTAGAACAACTTCAGAAGAGAATACAAGAACAAAATGAGAAAATGAATGAAAAATTATATATGATACAAAATCTACATATAGAAATCCAAAAGAGTAATACCAGATTTTCAGAAAAAGATAACTCATTGAAAAAGCAAAGTAGTGGAATAGAATTAATGGAGGACATAATTATTGAGATTGAAGACAAATACCTGAATATTTCTCTGGAGAAGGATCAATCAGTGAAAAGATCAAAACAAAATGAAGAAAGCCTAAGGTTCATGTAGGATACTATCAAAAGAAATAACCTATGTGTATTCAGGATTCCAAACAAAGAAGAGAAAAATAAAACCATTGAAAAAATTGGCCAAGATTTATTGGAAGAGAACTTCCCTTATATGATGAAAGATGAGAATATATCCATTCAGGATTTCCAAAGAACCCCAAACAGGATACAGCCCAAAAGAAAATCACCAAGACATATCATCATCATACTAGTCAAAACCAAAGACAAAGAAAATATCCCGAAAGTAACACAGGAACAACAAAAAGTTACTTACAAAGGGCAACCAATAAGACTAAGCTGTGATTTCTCAGCAGAAACCATTCATGTAAGAAGGCAATGGGAAGGTTTATATAAAACTCTGAAAGAGAAAAATTTCCAACCAAGAATTATATATCCAGCAAAATTGTCCCTCACATATAATGGTGAAATTAGATTTTCCAGATAAGCAGAAACTAGGGGAATTTGTTAAAACCAGACCAACCTTATAATAGATACTAAAGGGAGTCCTTTGAACAGAGAACCAATAATAGCAAAAAAAAAAACAGTGACCAATAATACAATTATGGCATAACATAGAAACCAACCCTGTTATGGAAATAGCTGAAGTAAAATAAGCTTACAAGATTGTAAATAGGGAACCAGACACATCAATTGGCAAATGAGGACAACTACAAATAAAAAAAAAAAAAAAAAGGGAGGGATAAAACAGTGTAGTTACAGAACTTCTAAATGTTGAGAAAGTTAAGAGACTTGCAAGATAGAGTGGACTATTCTAAATTCAGGGATAAAATTATTAATCACAGGGTAACCTCAAAGAAAAACCATAAACCTTCACAACACAGTAAAAAAAAAAAAAAAGAGGAAAAGCACAAATATTTAGCAAATATTGAAACAACAGCAATGAAAGAAATGATAACACAATTCGTAAACATAATGAGATCAGCACAGAAAATTATATAGAACTGAGAAATCAGGAACACCATGAAAAAACACATGGCAAAATGATAGCTACCTATTCATACTTGTTGATAATTATACTGAATGTCAATAGTTTAAATGCACCACTCAAGAGACGGAGAGTTGCAGACTGCATAAGAAAACATAACACATCACTATATGGTTTACAAGAGACACACTTTAGAGACAAAGAGAAAAATTAAAAATCAAAGGTTAAAAGAAGATATGTCAAGCAAATGGCAACCAAAAAGAGCATGAGTATCTATACTAATTTCTGATAAAATTGACTTTAAGACAAAAACTACCAAAAGAGACAAGGAAGGGCATCATATAATGATTTAAGGATGAATAGAAAAAGAAAATATAACCATAATAAATATCTATGGACCCAATGAGAAACCCCAAAATATGTAAATCAGACTTTAACAGAACTGAAAAGGCAAAAAGATGACTCCACAGTCATAAGAGACTTTAATACACATTTTCAATGAAAGATAGAACAACTGGAAAGAAACTCAGCAAAGACACAGAAAAACTAAGCCATACAATCCACTGACTTGACCTTAGAGACTTCTACACAACACTTCACCTAATAACAATATACCTTCTTTTCCAGTGCACATGGAACATTCTCCATGATAGATCATATATTAGGCCATAAAACAAGCCTTAATAAAAGTTAAAATATCGGAATACTGAAAAACATCTTCTCAGGTCACAATGTTATCAAATAAGAAATCAACAATAGGAAGATCAATAGGAAAAGAGCAAACACATGGGAACTGAAAAACACCTTCCTTAAGAATGATTAGGTAATAGAATAAATGAAAAATGAAATTAAAAAATTCCTTGAATGAAATGGGAATGAAAGCAAAACATACCAAAATCTATGCCACATAGCAAAAGCAGTGATCAGAGGTCAATTTATAGCAATAAATGTACACATCAAGAAAGAAGAAAGAGCCAAAATTATCACTTTTACCCAACATCTTCAACAATTAGAAAAAGACCAGGAAGAAAAGGCTACAGTCTCCAGAAAAAAGAAATAATAAAGTTTTGAGCAGAAATCAAATAAATAGAAAGACAATAGAAAAAATCAATAAGACTAGAAGGTGGTTTTTTGAAAAGGTTAACAAAATTGACAAGCAGCTTGCAAAATTAATAAAGGAAGAGAGGGAGAAAATACAAATAACATGGATGAGAAACAAATTGAGTGATATGTCAACAGAACTAACTGAAATTAAAAAAAAGATATCAGGATACTACTGGGGAGCTCTGGTAGAATATGCCTAAGGCACTTGACTGCTAACCAGAAGGCTCGTGGTTCAAACCCACTAGCCACTCCTCAGAAGGAAGATGGGGCAATCTACTTCCATAGTGATACTGCCTCGGAAACCCCAGAAGTGGTCACTATGAGCTGGGTCTGACTCAATGGCACATAACAACAACAACAACAACAAAAACAACATGAAGAACTGTACTCCAACAAATTTGAAAATCTAGAAGAAATGGACAGATTTCTAGAAATGTATTACTTACATAAACTAACATAGCCTGAGGTGGAAAATTTGAACTGAACAGACCCACAACAAAAGAAGAAATTGAACGGGTCATAAAAAAAAATTACCAACAAAAAAAGTTCTGGGCCAGATGATTTCACTGGAGAATTCTGCAAGATGTTCAGAGAAGAACTGACACTAATTCAACTCAAACTATTCCAAAACATACAAAAGAATAGAATCCTCTCAAATTCATTTTATAAAGCAAGCATAACCTTGATACTAAAACCAGGCAAAGATGTCACCAGAAAGGAAAACTACAGACCGATAGCCTTCATGAATCTTCAACAAAATCCTAGCCAATAGACTCCAACAGCGTATCCAAAAAATAATATATTATGACCAAGTGGGATTCATGCCAGGTATGCAAGGATGGTTCAACATTACAAAAACAATCAACATCATCCATCACATAAATAAAACAAATAACCACGAGATCATGTTAATCAATGAAGAAAACACATTTGATTAAATCTAACACACTTTCCTAATAAAAACTCTCAGCAAAATAGGAATAGAAGAAGCATTCCTCAACATAACAAAGGGAGTCCATGCAAAATCAACAGCCAACATTATTTTCAATGAAGAGAGACTGAAACCATTCCCTTGAAAATAGGAACCAGACGAGGATGTCCTCTATCACCACTTCTATTCAACATTGTATGGAAGTCCTAGCCAGGGCAAAAAGCCAAGAAAATGAAATCAAAGGCATTCAAATTGGTCGTGCAGAAATAAACCTTTCCCTATTTGCTGACGATATGATCCAATATTTAGAAAAGCCAAGAGACTCAGTCAAAAAAAAAAAAAAAAATACTGGAACTAATATAGAGTTTCAGCATAGTGATATGATATAAGATCAACATACAAAAATCAGTTGGATTTCTCTACACCAGCAAAGAGATTGCTAACAAAGAAATAAGGAAATCAGTACCTTTTGCAATGTTGTTATTGTTGTTGTTATGTGCTGTCTACCTTTTACAATAAGTAACAAGAACCACAAATACTTGGTATAAATCTTACCAGGGACACAAAAGACCTATACAAAGAAAACTATAGAACATTACTTCAAGAAACCATAAGATATTAACATAAATGGAAGGACATACCATGCTCATGGAGAGGAAGATTGAACAATGTGAAAATGTCAATTCTACCCAAAGTAATTGACACATTCAATGTAAACCCAGTCCAGATCCCATCAACATTTTTCAAAGATATGGGAAAATCAATCACTAACTTTATATGGATAGGAAATAGACCTTGGATGAGCAAAGCACTATTGAAGAAGAACAAAGTAGGAGGTCTCATGCTTCTGGATCTTAAAATTTACTAGATAGCCATAGTAGTCAAAACTGTCTGGTGTTGGTACAATGACAAACACATAGATTAATGGAGTAGTATCAAGAAGCCAGAAATAGATATGTCAACATATGGTCAGCTGATCTTTGGCAAAGGGACAAAATCCATTAAATGGGGAAGAGATAGTCTGTTTAACAAATGGTGCTGGCAAAACTGTATATCCATTTGCAGAAAAATGAAAAAAGGTCTGTTCCTCACACCATACACAGAAACGCACTGCAGATGGCTCAAAGACTTAAATGTGAAATCTAAAACTATAAAGTTCCTCAAGGAAAAACTAGGGGCAAATAGGGAGCTCTGTTAGTGTAGTACGTAAGGTACTTGACTGCTAACCAGAATGCTGGTGGTTCAAACCTACTAGCCACTCCTTGGAAGGAAGGTGGGGCAATCTACTTCTGTAGTGATACCATCTCAGAAAACCAAGGAGGGGTCACTATGAGTCAGAGACAACTCCAGGGCACATAGCAACAACAACATCATCAATACATGCCATGAATAGACTACCAAGCATAATCCATAGTGCACAAATAGCAGTATGAAAAGTAGATGAAAGGTACCTTCTAAAATTTAAATGTTTAGGTATTTCCAAATAGTTATCCAAAAGAGTCAAAAGAGAAAAAATATTGGCAAAAACACATGTGACAATGGACTGATTTCTAAAATTTAGAAAACTCCAAAACCTCAGCAACAAAAAGACAAATAATCCAACTAAAAAATGGGCAGAAGACATGAATAGACACTTCACCAAAGAGGATATTCAGGCTGCCAACAAACACATGAAAAACGTTCATGATCATTAGACATTAGAGAGATGCAAAACAACAATGAGATAGCATCTTGTCCCAGCACTAGTAGCAAAGTTCAACAAGACAGAAAATAACAAATGCTGGTGAGGATGTGGACAGATCGAGACTCTCATATACTGCTGGTGGGACTGTCAAATGACACAACCACTGTGGAAAGCAGTATGGTGATTCTTTAAAAAGTTGGAATTAGATATATCATTTGACCCAGCCATTCCATTACTAGGTATATATTCTAAAGAAATGAGAGTCAGGAAAAGAACAGACATATGCATGGCCATGTTAATTGCAGCACTATTTAGAATATCCAAAAGATGGAAACAACCTAGGTGTCCATCAACTGGAGAATGGATGTCCAAACTATGATACATACATACAATGGAATACTATGCAACCCTAAAGATTAAATTGTTGTTTTTGTTGTTATATGCCATAACATACAACATGGATGAATTTGGAGGACATTATGCTGAGTGAAATAAGTTAATCACAGAAGGACAAATATTGTATTAGTCTGTTATTATAAAAAGTCAAGGAAATGTTTATATATGGAAGGAAATTTTCTTTGTGGGTTACCAGGAATGAGAGGGTAGGGTAGGGAGCACTGTTAGATAGATAGAGACAAGTATTGATTTGGGTGAAGAGAAGGTCAATGTACCAAATGTGAATGATCAACATGGTGGCATTGAGGAAGAGGAAGACATAGAGAGGGGCATGGGATGTACAGACAACAAAGATGGGCCCTTTTGCACATACAATATTGCATTATCAGTGAGGGAAAACATTTATCTATGGATGGATAGATGGGTGGGCAGGCTGAATGATTAGGTATGTTTATGCAAGGGGGAGAGTGCCCAAGACCATCTATAGGGTTGGCAGACAATGTTTCTACAAGTATATTTGTATGTTGGTTAAAAATTTCTAGGTATATAGTAAAGCTGACAAGGACAAGGTTGTAGTCACTTCCTGGCTATAGCCCGCTACCCAAAGGGAGCAATAGTTGGACCTGTGAGCTTGGGACCATGGTCTCCAGTGACATCAAGGTCAATTAGCATAACATACTGCACAGGAGCATTGTTCCACATTCTACTTTGGCAAGTAGTGACTGGGATCTTAAAAGCTTGCAAGCAGCCATCTAGATGCAACAATGGGTCTCTCCTTGTCCAGAGCAAAAGAGAATGAAAAAAAACACAGATTCATAGAAGCAATTAGTCCAAGCTACTGGTACACCATGTAGTCTTTAGCCTATAAGACTATGAGACCAGAAGAACTGGATGGTGCCCAGCTACAACTGTCAACCACTAGGAAGGGGATTTCTGTAGGAGATCCTGGATAGACTGGGAAACCTTATGGAACAAAACTCAAAATCATTTGGGAAAAAAAGGGAGGGTGTAGGTTTGCTGGTCTGATAGAGTCTGATGGAACCACTGAGACTATAGCCCCTAGCTGCCCTTTAGGTCTAGAGGTGAACCCCCTCCTGTGACTTCCAGCTAAACAAAAGCGAGGCATATGAGCACAACATTTACATTAGGTACATACACTCCTTGAGGAGATCAGTCATGGGAGAATAGAAGACCTGTGTATGCACAAGGAGACAGCTCAGTGGGCAGGAGTGCATGGGAAGGAAGGACATAGGGAAGAGGTGGCTATGTGGAGGAATTGGGAAGAGAGCTGTTGCATTATGGGAAATTACAGTCAATGTCAGGAGGCAAAGTGTATGTGAGCTGCTATATGGAAGATTATTTTGCTTTGCAAACTTTCACACAAATCACAATAAAATTTAAAAAAAAGGAGGAGAAGGAGGGGGAAGGGGAGAGGGAGGAGGAGGAGAAGAAGAAGGAGGAGGAGAAGAAGGAGGAGGAGAAAAGGAGAAGTGGAAGTCAGGCAACAGGAAGAGTATCGTGTTGAGAGAGGAATGAGCTTTATCAAGACATCCATTTAGGTATAGGAGACAGCTCATGCTTCCAAGGAAATTGATATTAATTATGGAAGAACAACCAATCCAGTGTTTGAGAATCATAACCTAGCCAAATTGACATATAACACCTACAGTCACTGCCTCAGAAACCCAGGGAGTGGTGGCTATGAGTTGTATCCAAATTGACAGCAGTGAGTTTAAGGGGACATAGTTTACATAATTTATTTAACATTAATTTTATAAAAATGAGACAGAGGTAATATTTATATTCTAGAAAACATTACGATGTTATTTTAAAAACATTTTTTTATCTAAAAACATCAAAATGCCCACATGTATTAATGAACAATTTTTTGTTTTTGGTACAAATTAAATTGTTTACTTGATTGGTGAAAACTTTGTTATATTTACAACAAGATGATTTCAGTATTAGTATAATATTAAAAATACATGGACAAATCCAAATCATTGATCACATCTCTTTGTATAAATTACTCAATCAGCCAAAAATGAGTGGAAAATGATCTAAGTATCTAAAGTCTTATCTCAAAGATTTGAAGCAAATAGTGTGAATGAGATTGTGTAGATGTTTAGTTTTGCTCACTTTAAATAACAAAGACTCAAGGAATTGTCATTGCCTTTGTAGAGTTCAATGCATATTTAAAGTCATTAAAAATGTTTTAAAGTTATACTGATAACTTTGTAGCACTTAGAACCTGTAAGAATAATAAACAGAATAACTTTTGTTAAGTTGAAGGTGATAGAATAATTCATATCAATTTGATACCCTATCTGGATATATTGGCAGCTCTGGTAGCATAGTGGCTAAGGCACTTGACTGCTAACCAGAAGGCTGGCGGTTCAAACCCACCAACCACTCCTCGGAAGGAAGGTTGGGCAATCCTACTTCCATAGTGATACTGCCTCGGAAACCCAAGGATGGGTCGCTATGAGTCAGGGCTGACTCGATGGCACATAACGACAACAACAACATCTGGATATATTAGTAAATATTTAATAATTATTATATTTTAACTTTTCAACAAATACTCTGTTTAAGTAATAATCAGAAATTAAATATGTCTACTATTTTATATTTAATATAGCCTCCTTAATTTACCTTCTCATTTTAAAATCACTAGAAAAAGCATATTTCATCTAAGTACTAGGAAAATTAAAGGGTATTTTGAAGAAAAATAATAGCAAGAGTTACTGCTATTGCACAGTTAATATTAAAACAAAAATGGAGGTCTGCCATTCATACATTTACTGAAAAATTCAGCAGTGTGAATTCATAAATTTTCATATGTGATTATTAAATTATTGTTGTTGTTGTTGTTGTTATTTGCCATTGAGTCTGACCTGTCTCATAGCGACCCCTTCTTGGGTTTCTGAGGCAGTATCACTATGGAAGTAGATTGCCTCATCTTCCTTCCGAGGAGTGGCTGCTGAGTTTAAACTGCCAGCCTTCTGGTTAGCAGTCAAGTGCCTTATGCACTATACTACAAATTTTGATAAGTTAATTAAAATAAGAACTATATTATTGCCACATGATGCTTGCTTATGTTGTCCCAGGAAAGACTGTAGAATAACCATCATCACTAGTATTTGTTAAATGCCCATTATTAATTGGTTCTACTGAAAATGACTTAAAATAGGTTTTAAGCATGATACCTGCCTCCTAAGAAGACAGTTTTGGAAAGAGATACAACTTTCACTATTAGAAAATATCTGTAGTAAAGATTAAAACTCTCAGTCTTCTTTGGGATAAAAGTTTAAGTGCACTGTGCAGGGTAATGAACAACTGTGAATGAGACGTTCCCTTTGATTCACTTGTTCAATTCTGGAAATAACTATGAGGTCTAGCATTAAATAAATTATATATATATATATAAAAGGAGTGCTGTGCTTTTCATTTCAAGAAATGAGTTTTTTTGGAAATTAGATTAAAGCAGCATGTTTACATTTCAAAATGGAGTCTCATAAGTAATCATCACGCTACTTCCCTCAAGTGTCATAGTGTTTGAAAAACTAGGTACAGCAATTTAAATTAGGGATTCTAGAGCTCTGAACAGCTCATTGAATAGAGTGCACCAAACTCAGGGGAGTAGAATTAGAAAGGAGAAAGGGACAGAGGGGAAAAATAATAAAAAAAAAAAAAATAACAAGATCAGAAGATCTATCCTGTGGAGGACCAACAAGCAGCTGAGAAAGGCCATCAGAGACCACTTTGGAGGAGCACTGACTGGCAGGTAACAAAGGCCATCTGAGGCCTCCCTGGGTTAAGGAAGAAGGCACACCACACCAGCATACCATCGACCACATCAGCATACCAGTGATCACACCACGGATCTACCTTCAGCACCTGATTCTGTCAGTAATTTGCATTGGTTATGTGCAAACAGGCATGGCCAGTGTTACTGAAACCTGAGTAGAGCATCAACTGGAGCCACAAGAGGGTGGGCCCGGAGAGTTGCCCCTGCAACAGAACATCAATCAAGCTTGGGTCAGTTTAGTGGTACTGAAGAGCCTATTTTTTACTTTGTTACTAATATTGGAACTACAGGTTGCATGGGTACTGACCTGGCACCTGAGCTGCTGAAACTGAACAGATCCTTGGCACCATGGGTGGGCAGACCCAGAGAGGAACTCCTGTGGTGGATTGCAGTCTGGGCTGGTGCTTTGGGAGGGGGGACCCAAAGAGGTACTCCAGAGGCAGATCATGGAGCCAGGCAGTTGTCTTGGGTCAGTTTTTTGGCACTGAGGGGCCTAAGGAGCAGGGTTTTTCATGTGTCTGAGCCTGGCAGAAAGTGGCAACCCACTAACAACTGGAGTCTTTGCTAAAATTGAGCTGTAGGCCTATGAATAACAGTACAATGTCATCATTAGCAGCCCACTCAAAGCCCTAGAAACCGCCCCTAGCAACGTGGCACTTTCCTTCTTTCTCTCTTCCACTCCGACCTCCTCCAACAATACCCTCACTCAACCAATAGAGGAAATGATATTCAGCCACTATAATACTTCCTGGTTTGAATTCTAAACCTCTGTACAGCAAACAGAGACCCATATCCACATTCTACAAAGTGATTCCACCATCACAAAGAAAACTGCAGAGCAGCCCAGTATATCAGGATTAATAACTAAAATATAAAATATACCAGCTTCACCTTTTCAAAATATTACCTCATAAAGCCAAGACAAAACAAATCAATCCATAACCAACAGTTAAAGACAACCTCAAAATGTCTAGGAAACAACAGGCAACCTTAAATCAAAACAAAAAAAAAAAAAAAAAAAAAAAAAAAAGGACAAAGCATTAGAAGCAAAACCACAAAGAAAGGTCTCATTAAACATGGAGGAAGAGGAGGCAATAGAATTATCTGAGAAGGAATTTAGAAGATATGTTTATAGAGCTTTAAAAGAGCCTATGGAAACCCCAAACAGAAGCAAAGAGAACACATACAGTTCCCTGGGAGAATTCTAAATAATCATTCAAGAACAAAATAACAAGATTAATGTACAATCAGAACTCATATAAAAACAACAGTTAGAAATCTAGAAGATGAAGACCAAATTACAGAATTACACAACACAGTAGAAGCACAAAAAAGTAGGTTAGAACTTGTTGAAGTATGCATATCCCAACTAGAAAACAAATCCCTGGACACCAGCCTGTATGAAGAAAAATCAGAACAAAGATTTAAGAGAAATGAACAGAAGTTAAGAATTATAATGCATGACATGAGAAAAAACAAAATAGGACTTACTGGAATTCCAGAACAAGAAGAGGTGAAAAAAAAAAAAAAAAAAACCAAGAAAATTGTGGAAGACCTGCTAACAGAAAACTTCCCCCATATCATTAAGGAAGAAAAGATATTTGTCCAAGAATCCCATAGAACCCCACACAAGATAGATCCCAAGAGAAAAACACTGAGGCATATTATAATCAAACTCTCCAAAACCAATAACAAAGAATTACTTCTAATAGTCAGTTAAACTGAGCTCTGATTACTCAGCAGAAACCATGAATACAAGAAGGCAATGGGATAGCAAAAATAAAACACTGAAGTAAAAGAACTTCCAACCATTTATTCTATATCCATCCAAATTATCCATCAAATATAAAGGTGAAATCAAGGCATTTTCAGACAAACAGAAATTAAGGAATTTTGTGAAAACCAGACCAATCTTATAAGAAATGCTTAAGGAAGTTCTTCCATTAGAGAACCCACAACAGAGAACAATAAAAACAGGAAACATGGCATCAATACTAAAACCAAATCAGAAATAGAAACTCATATAATACCACAAATAGTTTCTATAAATAGAAACTCAAATCAAACCATAGAACATTATACACTAAAAACCAAAGAAGTCAATCAGCACACAACAACAGCAACTAACTTATTAGAGGGAATAAAACTTCTAGGTACAAACTTCCAAATGGAGAGGAAAACAGGACAATGTCTTCACAATACACACTGTTCTAAAAATGTAGAGGCAAGAATGTACTCCAAGGTAACCACAGAGAAAATTAACAATCCCCTTAAGCAAATCCAGAAGGAAGGAAAACATATAGGGTTAATAAGCATAAAACCAACAATAAAGAAGAAAAGGAAGAAAGCATTAGGCAGAAAACTGACCTCAGCACAGAAAAGTATATGGACCAAGGAAACACCAACAGTATGACCAAAAGACACAATAGAATGACAGCAATCAATTCATACCTATCACTAATTATACTCAATTTGAATGGACTAAATTCACCTGTCAAGAGAAAGAGAGTGGAAGACTGGATAAGAAAAGAGCTCCCATCGATATGCTGCCTACAAGAGACCTACCTTAGACACAAAGATAAAAACAAATTAAGAGTTAAGGGATGGAAAAAAAAAAATATTCCAAGCCAACGATAACCAAAAAAGAGCAGGAGTGGCGATATTAATTTCTGATAAAATAGCTATTAAGGTGAAAAACATCATAAGAGACAAAAAAGGGAATTATATGATGCTGAAAGGGTCAATTGACAAACAAGACATTACAATAATAAATATTTATGCACCCGATGAAAGTGTTCCAAAATACATGAAGCAAACATTCACTGAATTAAAAAGAAGAACAGAAAAATATACAATAGTAGTAGGAGACTTTAACACACCACCTTCAAAGAGGGACAGGTCAACTAGAAAAAAAACTCAACAAAGATGCAGAAGAACTCAACAATATAATCAACCAACTCAACCTCATAGACATATACAGAACACTTCACCCGACAAAAACACAATTCACATTCTTCTCCAGTGCACATGGATCCTTCTCAAGAATAGACTATATATGAGGACATAAAACAATTCTGAATAAATTCAAAAGCAATGAAATACTGTAAAGCGTTTTCTTGGACCACAAGGAAAAAACATCAAACATATGGAAGCTGAACAATTCATGGCTCACAAACTACTGGGAAATTGAACAAATAAAAATAAAAATTAAAAAATTCCTAGAAACAAATGAGAATGAGATACATCATACCAAAACCTATGGGACACAACAAAAGCAGTACTCAGAGCAAAGTTTATAATAATAAATGCATACATCAAAAAAGAGGAAAGAAATAAAATCAACAATCTAACTCATCAACTCCAACAACAAGAAATAGAACAACAAAAGAATCCCACAGCATCTAGAAGCAAGGAAATAACAAAGATCAGAGCAGAAATAAAATAAATAAATAAAATAAAAACATGGAGAAAATAAACAAAACAAAAAGCTGGTTCTTTGAAAAGATTAATAAAATCATTAAATTAATGGCAGATCTAACCAAAGAAAAGAAAGAGAAGATCCAAATCACAAGAATTGTAAATGAAAAGGGTGTCATCACAACAGAATCAACTGACATTAAAAAAAGATACTGACAGACTATTATGAAAAACTATACTCCAACAGATTTGAGAACCTGGAAGAGATGGAGAAGTTTCTAGAAGCACAAGAACTACCTAAATAATCTCACTCAGAGATAGAATGCTTGAACAGATCTATAACAAAAGAAGAAATTGAACATATCATAAAAAAACTTCCCACAAATAAAAGTCCTAGCCCTGAAGGCTTCACTGGAGAATTTTATCAAATATTCAGAGAAGAGTTAACACCTATACTACACAAGCTATTCCAGAACATAGAAAAAGATGGAATACTACCAAACTCATTTTATGAAGCAAGCATAACACTAATACCAAAACCAGGGAAAGACACCATTAGAAAGGAAAACTGCAGACCAATATCCCTCATGAACATACATGCAAAACCTTTAACAAAATCTTAGCCAACAGAATCAAGCAACATATGAAAAAATTAATACATCTGGACCAAATGGGATTCATACCATATTTACAAGCGTGTTTCAACATCAGAAAATCAATCAATGTAATCCACCACATAAATAATACTAAAGAAAAGAACCATATTATTTTATCAATTGATGCAGAAAAGGCTTTTAATAAAATCCAACATCCATCCCTGTTCACAACTTCAGCAAAATAGGGATAGAAGGGAAATTCCTCAACATAATAAATGTATATATGTAAAACCAATGGGCAACATCATTATTAATGGAGAAAGACTCAAGGCATTCCCCTTACAGACAGGAAGCAGACGGGGATGTCCTCAATCACCACTTGTGTTTAACATTGTATTGGAAGTCCTGGCCAGGGCAATAAAGCACAAAAGAGAAATAAAAGGCATACAAATTGGAATAGAGAAATTAAAACTACGTCTTTTTGCAGATAATATGATCCCATACGTAGAAAACCAAAGGGACTTGATTAAAAAAAAAAAGAAAAAGAAAATTACTGCAACTAATAGAGAGGTTAAGCAAAGTGACAGGATATAAGGTCAACATACAAAAATCAGTTGGATTCCTCTACACCAACAAGGATTCCAAAAATCAGTTGGATTCCTCTACACCAACAAAGGGAAAATATACCATTTACAACAACTATTAAAAAGTTGAAATATCTAGGAATAACCCTCATCAGAGACACAAAAGACCTATGCAAAGAAAATTATATAACACAGCTACAAGAGACAACAAGGTCATTACATAAATGAAAGAACCTATTTTGTTCATGGATAGGTAGACTGAATATTGTGAAAATGTCAATACTACCTGAAACAATTTACACATTTAATGCAATCCTGATTCAGATGTCAACAGATTTTTTTTAAGGACATGGAAAAATCAATTGCTAATTTCATATGGAAAGGAAAGATACCTAGGATAAACACAGCACTTCTGAAGAAGAAAAACAAAATGGGAGGTCTTACACTCCTGGATCTTGAGATCTACTATACAGCCACAGTATTCAAAACAGCATGGAAGTGGTACAATAATAGATAGATAGACCAATGGAACAGAATTTAAAGTCCAGATATAGACTGATCCATCTATGGACAACTGATCTTTGACAAAGGTCCAAAACCCATTAAATGGGAAAAAGACAGCCTCTTTAACAAATGGTGCAGGCAAAACCGGATGTCCAGCTGCAGAAAAATGAAACAGGGCCCATATTTCATCCCATATACAAAAGAAACTCAAGTTGGATCAAAGATTTAAACGTGAAACCCAAAACTATAAAAAATCATCAAAGATAAAATAGGGGCAAATCTGAGAGGCCTAATTTATTGCATAAATAGACTGTCAAGCATAACCCAGAATGCACAGGAGGTAGAAGAGAAGCTAGATGACTGGGACCTTTTAAAAATTAAATTCTTATGTTCATGGAAAAACTTCATCAACAGGGTTGAAAGAGAACCTACAGACTGGGAGAAAATATTTGCCTATGACATATCTGACAAAGGACTTATCTCCAAAATCTATAGAAAGATTCAACACCTCAACATCAAAAAGATAAATAACCCAATTCATAAATGGGCAAAAGACTTGAACAGACACTCCACCAAAGAAGATGTATAGGCAGCCAACGAACACATGAGAAATTGCTCATGATCATTAATCATTAGAAAGATGCAAATCAAAACAACAATGAGATATCATTTCACCTCAGCAACAAAGCAAAATTCAACAGGTCAGAAAATAGCAAATGCCGGTGAGGTTGCAGAGAGACTGGAACTCTTGTGGACAGCTGGTGGGATTTTAAAATGGTACAATCATTGTGGCAAATGGTATGGCATTACCTTAAAAAAACTGAAAATAGAAGTATCATTTGACACAGCAATTCCATTACTAGAAATATATCCTAAAGAGGTGAAAGAAAGTGCACAGACAGACATATGTACACCTATGTTCATCACAGCACAATTCACTATAGCAAAGTGATGCAAACAACCTAAATGACTATCAACAGATGAGTGGATAACAAAATTATGGAACATGCACACAATGGAATATTATGCTACATTAAAAAACAGTGAGGAATATGTGAATCATCTCACAACATGGATGAACATGGAAGACAATATGCTGAGTGAAATAAGTCATTTGCAGAAAGACTAGTACTATATGAGCACATTACTGAAAAAAGACAAAGAAAGGTTTGCTTGGGAAGCAGAACTCAATTTTTAGGTTAACGGGATGGAGAGGGAAGGGGCTATTTGGGGCCCACACACTGACATGGGTAAGGGGCAGGATATACAGAAAGGATATGTGACCAGAAGGATAACATTAGGAAATGGGAGGACACTGAATTGTGCACATAAGAGATAGATGACAGATGCTAATACCAACCAATGTATCCACAACACTGCATTACCATTGACAACAAACACCAGGCTACAGATAAACACATAAACACCTAAGAGGATCAGATGGTGGTCAGTGAACAGGAGTATACTCTAGACAAAGGACAAACTCAGCTGATGCTAATCTTGCACAGACACCAGTGATACAAAATACCTACAATCATTACAGAAACAATAAAAGACAAACACAGAGTAATCCATCACAGACACCCAGACACTATTTGAGAGAGATCTAACAGATCTACCAGCTGAGGACCATAGTACTGTGGAACACCAGACTCAATTAGCACAACAAAATACTTAAAAGTCTTGTCAGGCATTTTACATTGGTGAGTAGCAACTGGAGTCTTAAAAGCTTTCAGGTGTCCATCTAAGACGCAGCTAATGATATCCTAGTATCAAAGACATTTGGAAGAAATCAGCCCTAGGACACGATGGCTCTTGAGACCAGAACTAGATGATACCCAGCTACCAATGCCAACCATTCAGGAAGGGATAAAATCTGGAAATCCTGGATAGATTGGGAGGAAAACATGGAACAAAATCCAAAAACTCAATAATGATCAGAATTACTGGTCAGAAGAAGTCTGATGACACCCCCAATACTATGGCCCTAGAATACGTTCTGCACCTAGAATAAAACTCAGTCCCAGGGGTGGGATCTCAGTCCAATAGTTAACAAGATGTACATGCAGACGACTCAACCCAGGATGATACACTCACATACTCTCTGGTAATACATCCCTTAGAGTAATGGACCACAGGGCACCAGAGGACCAACATTCAGGTTGAGGAAATGCAGGACAAACAGAGTTCATAAATATGAGTGGTGCAGGGGGAGGGTTAAAGGGTAGGGAGGGGAGGAGACTGGGTTAGGGTTGGACATGGTAAATGGGGATGGAAACTAAATGTACACAAACATTAAATGTAAAACAAGCTCTTAAAATAAAATTTGAAAAATATAATTATAAATAAATAAATAAAACAGCATGTTTAAAACATGATCACTTTACTAAAACTAGAAAATTTTAGACGGTAAGTATGTTAACAATGTAATAATTAAAAGGAAACTTTCACATGCCCATGTATTCACAACCATTCCTTTAAAAAAATTTTCATGAAGTAAATTTATTATTTGAATTACAATCTTTTGAGTGATATATATCTTTTCAAGGACATATCATTTATGCCTGAGACAGAATAATTACTCTTAATCATGTTGTTGCTAGGTGCTGTTGAGTCATCACTGACTCATAGCGACCGCATGCACAGTGGAACAAAACACTGCCCGATCCCACGCCAACACCAGGATCCCTGCTATACTTGAGCCCATCATTGCAGCCACTGTGTCAATCCACGTTGAAGGCCTCCCCCTCATTGGCCTACCCTCCACCCTACCAAGCATGACATCCTTCACCAGGGAATGGTCCCTTCTGACAACATGACCAAAATAGATGAGAGAAGTCTGGCCATTCTCGCTTCCAAGGAGCATTCTGGCTGCACTTCCTCCAGGACAGATCTGTTAGTTCTTTTAGCAGTCCATAGTATTTTCAGCATTCTTCGCTAGCACCACAACTCAAAAGCATCAACTCTTCTTCGGTCTTCCTTATTCATTGTCCAGCTCTGACATGCATATGAGGCAATTGGAATATCATGGCTTGTGTCAAGCTCACCTTAATCCTCAAGGAAACATCCTTGCTCCTCAGCACTTGAAACAGTTCCTTCGCAGTTGACTTTCCCAATGCTACACGTCCTCTAATGTCCTGACAGCTGCTTCCATTGGCATCAATTGTAGAACAAAGCAACGTGAATTCTTTGACAACCTCAATCTTCTCTCCATTTATTGTGATGCTGTTCATTGGGTGTGAGGATTTTGTTTTCTTTATATTGAGATGTAATCCGTACTGTAGACTGTATTCTTCAACCTTCATCAGTAAGTGCCTCAAGTCATCCTCACTTTCAGCAAGCAAAGTTGTATCGTCTGCATATCTCAGGTTGTTAATGATTCTTCCTCCAATCCTGATGCCACATTTTTCTTCATAGAGTCCAGCTTCTCATATTATTTTCTCAGCATATAGATTGAATAAGTGTGGAGAAAGGATACAACCCTGACGCACTCCCTTCTTGATTTTAAACCATGTAGTGTCCCCTTGTTCTGTTCGAACGACAGCCTCCTGGTCAAGGTACAGATTCCTCATGAGTACAATCAAGTGCTCGGGAATTCCCATTCTTCTCAATGTTATCCATAATTTGTCATGATCCACACAATCAAATGCCTTTGCATAGTCAATAAAACACAAGTAAACATCTTTCTGGTATTCTTTGCCTTGAGCCAAGATCCATCTGACAACAGCTATGATATCCCTTGTTCCATGTACTCTTCTGAATCTGCTTGAACCTCTGGAAGCTCTCTGTCAATATACTCCTGCAAACGTTTCTGAATTATCTTCAGTAAGATCTTATTTGCATGCAATATTAATGATATTGTTCTATAATTTTCACAATCTGTGGGATCACCTTCTTTGGAGTTGGTACAAATATGGATCTCTTCCAGTCAGTTGGCCAGATAGCTGTCTTCCTAATCTCTTGGCATAACCGAGTGAGTGCCTCCAATGAGGGATCCATTTGTTGAAATATCTCAATGGCTATTCCATCAATTCCCAGAGCCTTGTTCTTTGCCAATTCTTTCCACATAGCTTTGACTTCCTCCTTCAGTATCATTGGTTCTAGATCATATGCGAGTTCCTAAAATGGATGAAGATCGACCAATTCTTTTTGGTACAGTGATTCTGTGTATTCCTGCCATTTTCTCTTGATGTTTCCTGCATCATTCAATATTTTGCCCATAGAATCTCTCAATATTGCAACTTGAGGCTTAAATTTTTTCTTCAGTTTTTCAGCTTGAGAAATGCTGAGTGTGTTCTTCCCTTTTGGTTTTAAAACTCCAGGTCTTTGCACATTTCATTATAATAATTGGTTTTGTCTGATTGAGCTGCTCTTTGAAATTTTCTCTTCAGCTCCTTTATCTTGTCATTTCTTCCATTTTCTTTAGCTACTCTCTGCTCAAGGGCATGTTTCAGAGTCTCTTGTGTCATCCATTTTGCTCTTCTCTTCTTTTCTCATCTTTTTAGTGATCTCTTGCTTTCTTCTTGGATAATGTTCTTGATATATCCCACTGTTCTTCTGGTTTTTGGTCACTGGTGTTCAATGCATCAAATCTATTCTTTAGATGATCTCTAAATTCAATATATTTAAGATCATATTTTGGCTCTCTTGGACTTGTCTTAATTGTCTTTAACTTCAGATTGAACTTGCATATGAGCAGTTGGTGGTCTGTTCGACTATCAGCTCCTGGCCTGGTTTTTAGCTGAAGATATTGAGCTTCTCAATTACCTCTTGCCACAGATGTAGTCAATCTGATTCCTGTGTGTTCCATCTGGTGAAGTCCATGTGCAGAGCCGTTTGTGATGTTGAGAAAAGGTGTTTGCAATGAACAAGGCATTGGTCTTCCAAAATTCTACCATGCATGTTCCAGCATTATTTCTGGCCCCAAGGCCAAATTTTCCAACCACCAGTGATTCTCCTTTGTTTCCAACTTTTGCATTCCAGTCACCAGTGATAATGAACACATCCTGATTGCATGTTTGGTCAATTTCAGACTGTAGAAGTTGATAAAAATCTTCAATTTCTTCATCTTTGGCTTTGGTGGTTGGTGCATAAATTTGAATTATAGTCATATCAATGGGTCTTTTTTGTGCACGAAATGATATTATTCTGTCAC
>NW_006921812.1:5532339-5544442 GCF_000298275.1 Orycteropus afer afer | reverse complement strand
TTTGTGCACGAAATGATATTATTCTGTCACTGACAGCACTGTACTTCAGGAGAGATCTTGAAACATCCTTTGTGATGATGAATGCCACTCCATTCCTCTTCAAATTGTCATTCCCGGCATAGTAGATCACATGGTTGTCTGATTCAAAATGGCCAAAACCAGTCCATTTCAGCTCACTAATGCCGAGGATATCATTCTTTATGCATTCCATTTCATTTTTGACAACTTCCAATTTTCCTGGATTCATACTTCATACATTCCATTTTCCAATGATTAATGGATGTCTGCAGCTCTTTCTCTTCAATTTGGTGCCACATCAGCAAATGGAGGTCTCGGAAACTTTACCTTATCCATAGGAGTAAGGCTGGGTTTACTCAGATGATGCAGCTCTTTCCCTCTCCTATTTTGAGAACTTTCTAAGCTAAGCAAACTATTCATAATGTTGCACAGTAATGTATCAGACAGTGTTTTTTTGCTATTCATAAGATTTTCCCTGGCCAATTCTTTGAGAAGTGGATGGCCTCTTCCTTCTTCCTAATCTGTCTCAGTCTGTAAGCTGGACTGATACCTGTGCATTATGTGCATCCCGTTGGGTTTGAAACACCAGTGGCTCAGTCTCAAAACTCACATCAGCACGTCACCATGGTAGGACAAACTGACAGACAAGTTTGTCTCCCTGTTGGAAACCTCTCTTATCACCCTTACCTGGGTCCCTGCAGCTGACTCCTTCTTTGTCCGGATTCCTGGCTTTTAATTCCCCTTCTCCTGCTCTCCCACCCTGCTTTTTTGGGTGTGCCTGAGTTCCTTCTCCTCACCTGGATCCCTGAGGCTTACTGCTTTTCTGTCCAGGTTCCTGGCTTTTTAATCCCCTTCCTCCCACTCTCCCTCCCTGCTGCTTTGAGTGTGCCTAAGTTCCCTCTCCTCGGTTGAATCCCTGCAGCTGACTGCTCCTCTGTCTGGGTTCCTGGCTTT
Source organism: Orycteropus afer afer (assembly GCF_000298275.1). Classification (NCBI taxonomy): domain Eukaryota; kingdom Metazoa; phylum Chordata; class Mammalia; order Tubulidentata; family Orycteropodidae; genus Orycteropus; species Orycteropus afer. Next base: position 5,543,470 of record NW_006921812.1, on the reverse strand, counting down.
TTATCCCCTTTCTCCCATCTCTCACCCTGCTGCTTTGGGCATGCCTGAGTTCCCTCTACTCACCTGGATCCCTGTGGTTGATTGCACTCTTTATCATAAAAAAAAAGATAAAAAACAATGCCAATGACTTTAATTGAGTGGTCACAGTTGTTAAACTACCTACTAGTGATTTATACACATCTTAAAGTAGTGGTTCTCAAACACTGCTATGTGCAAGAATCACCTGGAGCAGGGTGTAAAAATCTCAGTGTGTAACTTGAAAGACATTCATATTAAAATCAAATGTGTAGGGTTTGGAAGATTATTAATACTTTTTTTTTTTTTTTTTTTTTTTTAACAAAGCCTCAGGTATGTTATAGTCAAATCAGAGAATCAATTTCCTAAAATAACATTTGTCAAACTTCAACTGAAGTTTTTCATTTAAGATGTCTGAAGGAGGACCCAAGATTTTGCATCTCTAACAAGCTCCCAAATGAGGTAGCTGCTGCAGGTCCATGGATTTCATCTTCAGAAGCAAAGTCTTAGAAAATCCTTTATCAATGCTGTGGATTATGTATTATTATAATACTTTGTCAAAATCAATCACAATACTTGTTTTACTTAAGAGAGTGAGCAGTGGCCCGAACTACATGAAATTTGTTATTTCTTCCTGTTAAAATAAAGCATTTATTACAGTGTTATTAATGGTATTTATTTTAACATTTAAAATTTTGATTATAATAAGTTCACTTTAATATAGTAATTTAAAAAAAATTATGTGGGAGGATGGATAGATAGCTGCTTTGGTCATTGACTGTCTATAATAGTTTGTTTTAGTTACTGGAAGGTGTTGTTGTTTCATGGTATATAGGACTTCATAAGGATGAAATAAACTTTAATTTACACAAGTTTAAAATAACGTTATCACTATTTATAGAAATATTTTCCATAGTAGGTTTTGCAATGTGTTATTTTTACTCATCCCAAAATTTATCTTCTTTCATAACAAATGTGATAAAAATACATTATAAATGACATCCACCTAGAAATTCTGAAAGCAAAATCTTATAACCTGTTAGTGGTCTAGAGATTACATAAAAAAATTCTACTATACTTTGACTTGTTTATTCAGAAAAAAAAAAGAAATATAATCGATATGTGTCCTATGCATGTAATTCTGCATATTGTGTTCTTTTAGCTATATACTGAGGAGAACCTAATTGTACTAACTTGTGTCTTTAAAGTTACTGCATTCCTGTTACATACATTCCTTAGAAAAAATATAATTTACCTTCCTTTAATTACATTTTGTTACTCAAATAAATACATCTAATCTTTCATTTTTTCCCTAGATGTATTCATATTTGATTAATGCAAGTGTTTCTTGATTGTTTGTTTTTCATATAGTTTTACAAAAGATTCTATAAGTGTACTCAACATTAGGTTAAATGGTAGTTGAACATACTTTGATTTTGAAGGGAGCTCTGGTGGCATAGTGCCTGAGACATTTGACTGCTAAGCAGTTGGCTCATGGTTCAAACCCAGCAGCCATTCCTTGGAAGGAAGACTGGGCAATCTACTTCCACAGAGATATACCTTAGAAACCCCAGGAGGGTTTGTTATGAGTCAGTTGCAACTTGATGGCAGTAGTAAGGAGTGAGGTTAAGTTTGATTTTGAATATTGGCAGCCTTGGTTAAAAGAGAAACCTCTTGCACCTCTCTAAATGTATTTTTTTTAACCATGGTACTTTTTAGAGTTGACTAGAATTTGTTCCTTCTAACCAAGAAAACTTTTTCCATTGTTCAGAGCCAGTGCCATAATAACAATAAAGAAAGTTTAAGTCATTCTCTGTTTTGTAGAGAATGTGATATCTAATTTAAAATGAACAAGTTTATTGAATTTTTAATCAGAATTGAACAGCCATAGAATTTTTTTTAAAAAAAATTTGTGAGCCAGGGGAAAGTAGGAAATATATCAATTTAATGTGTATTAAAATTCCCTTATTGAAAGCATATCTCAGGTAACAATCCCTAAAATTGTAACACTTAATTATTCATCAATGCATTTCACTAACTCACATTTCCCTGCTTTGGTTGAAGTGATTTAATTATTGTCACAGTGAAATGACGCATGCTATGCTGGGTACATAATCTCATAGGAAACAATGCTAATTAAACAATCACTCCTATTACAGCTCTGGCAGCATACAGGCTAACGAGGTCCACAAGTCACATCACTGAGGCACAAAACTGAAATAAGTATCTTTTCCCTTATTTCAAAATAAGTGAAAAGAGTAATTAAAGCATTATTCCAATCAATCTTGTTCAACAATATTGTGTCTTCTTAGGTCTGAAAATGTTTCTGTAAACTTTATTTTAGTTTTGAACAAAATGTGCTTTAGAATTATTAGAACCATGGGAGGAAATCAAAGAGTGTATAGATAACAAAGTACAAAAAATATAATACATAAACAAAGTATATAAAATTATAAATGTGTCATACTTGTCAATAACTTCACTGAATGTCAGTGGGTTAAATGTGCCACTCAAGAGAAAGAGAGTTGCAGACTGGATAAGAAAACATAACCCATGAATATGCTGTCTATAAGGGACATAAGTTAGAGACAAAGACAAAAATAAACTAAAAATCAAAGGTTAAAAAAAGATATACCAAGCAAAGGGCAACCAAAAAAGAGCATGAGTAGCAATACTAATTTCTGATAAAATTGACTTTATGACAAAAATCACCAAAAGAGATAAGGAAGGAGAATATATAATGATTAAAGGATCAATTGACCTAGAAGATATAATCATAATAAATATCTATGGACCCAATGAAAGAGTCCCAAAATACATAAATCAGACTTTAACAGAACTGAAAAGGTAAATAGATGAGTCCACAGTCATAGTAGGAGACTTGAATCCACCACTTCCAATGAAATATAGAACAACTGGAAAGAAACTCAACAAAGACCAAGAAAAACTAAACAATACAATCCACAAACTTGAACTTATAGACATCTACAGAGCACAATATACATTCTTTTCCAGTGCACAAAAGAAACATTCTCCATGAAAGAATATATGTTATGCCATAAAGCAAGCCTTAAATTTATTAAATTTAAAAGCTTTGGAATACTGTAAAACATCTTATCAGATCACAATGCTATAAAATTAGAAATAAACAATATGAAGATCAATGGAAAAAGACCAAGCACATGGCAACTGAACTACCCCCTCCTTAATAACCACTGGGTAACAGAATAAAGAAAAATACATTAAAATAAATTCCTTGAATCAAACAAGAATGAAAATACAATATAAGAAAGTCTTTGAGACACAGCAAAAGCAGGGATCAGAGGCCAATTTACAGCAATATATGCACACATCAATAAAGAAGAGAGAGCCTAAATCAACATTTTAAACCAACATTTCCAACAATTGGAAAAAGAACAAGAAAACCCACAATCACCAAAAGAAAAGAAGTAATAAAGATCTGAGCATAAATAAATGACACAGAAAATAGAAAGAAAATTAAAAAAATCAACAAGACTAGAAGTCGGTTTCTTGAAAAGATTTATAAAATCGACAAACCACTGGCAAATTTAAATTAACAAAGGGAAAGAAGGGGAGAATACAAATAACACGAATAAGAAATGAAATGAGTGACATCACAATAGAATTGACTGAAATATAAAGGATAATATCAGAATACTATGAAGAACCATACTCCAACAAATTCCAAAATCTGGAAGAAATAGACCAATTTCTAGAAACACACTACTTACCTAAACTAACACAGACTGAGGTAGAAAAGTTGAACAGATCCATAATAAAGAAATTGAGCAGATCATAAAAAAAGTCACCAAGAAAAAATAGTCCTGGCTCCAATAGTTTCAATGGAGAGCTCTACCGAACAGTCAGAGAAGAACTGAAGCCCATCCTACTCAATGTAAAAAGTCAAGCAAAAGTTTATATATGGAAGAAAATTTTCTTTATTAGTTATCAAGGGTGTGAAGGGAGAGGAAGGAACAGGGTTTGGTAGAGACAAGTATTGATTTGGGTGAAGAGAAGGACAATGTACAAAATGTTAATGATAAACATGGTGGCATTGAGGAAGAAGTAGACATAGAGAAGTCCATGGGAAGTACAGACAACAAAGATGACCCTTTTGCACAGGTAGTACTGCATTGTCAATGAAGGCGAACATTGTTCTGTGGGTGGATACATGGGTGAACAGGCTGAACTCTTAGGTATGTCTATACAAGGAGGAGTGTGCCCAAGACCATGTATAAGGTTGGCAGACAATGTTTCCACAAGTGTATTTGTATGTTCTGTAAGAATTTCCAGATATATAGTAGTATAGACAAGTGACAAGGTTGTAGTCATTTCTTTGCCACAGCCTTCTACCCAGAGGGAGTGAGTGGTTGGATCTGTGGACTCAGGACTGTAGTCACAGGAGACATTAAGCTCAATTGGGATAACATACTACACAAAAACTTTGTTCTCATCCTACTTTGGTGATTGGGATCTTAAAAGCTTGCAAGTGGACATCTAGATGCAACAATGGGTCTTTCCTCATCCCAAACAAAGAATGAAGAAAAACAGATTCATGGAATCAATTAGTCCAAGGGAATGGTACATCATGCACTCCTCATCCTACATGAAGAACTAGATGCTGCCTGACTACCATTGCCAACTACTCGGAGGGAGATATCTGTCAGAGATCCTGGATAGAGTGGGAGAACAATGTCAAACAAAACTCAAAAGCATTAAAAAAAAAAAAAAAAGGACCAGGTTTTTGGTCTGATAGAGCCTGATGGAACTCCAGAGACTATGGCCCCTAGCTGCCCTTCAGGTCTGGAATTGAACCCACACCTGTGGGTTCCAGCCAAATGAAAGACAAGCATATGAGGTGAACATTTACATTAGGTATATACACTCCTTGGAGAGAACAATCATGGGAGAATAGAAGGGCTATGTATGCACAGGGAGACAGATTGGGGGTATGAGTGCATGGGAGGGAAGGACACAGGGAAGAGCTAAGTATGAGAAGGAAGTTGGAGAGGAGCTATTTCATTGTGGGAAGTTGTAGTCAATGTCATGAGACAAAGTGTATGTGAACTTCTATATGGAAACTGAATTTACTCTGTAAACTTTCACCCAAATCACAATAAAAATTAAAAAATAAAAAAAAATAATTGGAGAAATATACTTTAATATGTTTAGTTATCATAAATTTTGATATTTTATTATGGTAAAACTGCCAGCAAGAAAATAGTACATATATAATGTGAAATTGTAAATAATTCACGTGTTCAGGACCATATATTAATTTAGACTAAACAATTTTGATTGATAATATTCACTCTTTTTTTAATCTTTTGAAGCAGACTTTCCTCTTATACTTTGGGCATATTTTCAAAGGGATTAGTCCCTGGAGAAGGCCATCATGCTTGGCAGTGTAGCTGTTAGGAAAAAAAGAGGAAGACGTTCAGTGAGATGGATTAACAGAGTGACTACAAAAATGGGCTCAGGCAGAACAACAATTATGTGGATGGGGCAGGATTGGGCAGTGTCACATTCTGTTGTACATGAGATCACTATGGTTGGACCACCTAATGACAACATTATATTTATAGCAAATGTGTAAAATAGTCAAGATATTTACTGTGCACCTTTCACCCATCTTCTCTCAATGATGATTGTATTTTTGTTGGTCGTTGCTGGTGAGTTTTCTCTAACTCATGGTGATATGATATGCAACAGAAATAAATGTTACAACCCTGCACCATCTCCATACTCTTGGTTATGTTTGAGTCAATTCTTCAAGTTTGCTTGTGAATGTAGAGGAGCTAATGTAAATGGGAGAAAAGATGAAGTCAAAGAGTGGACAGAAGATTTCACAGGGTGACACAGGAAGACTAAGTAAAATATTATAGTAAAATGTGTGAAGACCTGGAGTTAGAAAATCAAAGGGAAAAACACACTAGACAGTTCACAAGCTATAAGAACTGATGAAAAAAATATTCAAGCCTTAAAATGCAATACTGAAGGATTCCATGGGCAAAATATTGAACAACAAAGGAACCATCAAATAAAGATCAAATGAGTGCACAGAGTCAGTGTACCAAAAGAAATAAAATGAAAGAAAGAGGGGTTGAGATTCAATCATTTTAGGATGCAAAGATGTCACAATGTGGACTATGGTGGATCTGACCTGATCTATTTTCAATATCCTCATGTGCATGTGAGAGCTTAACAGTGCATAAGGAAGACTGCAAAAGAATTGATGCCTTTGAATTTTGGTGTTGATGAAGAATATTGACTATACATGGACTTCTATAAGAATGAATGAATTCTTAGAGGAAATAGAGCCAGAATGTTCTTTGAAAGCAAGAATGGCCATGATTTTTCAATCATACTTTGGTCATGGTGTTAGAAGAGACCAGTCTGTGGAGAAGGAGAATATATACTTGGTAAAGTGGAGATCAGTGCAAAAGGGGAAAACCCTCAAGAAGATGAATTGACACAGTGGCTGAAATGATAAACTCAACCATAATAAATATTGTGAGAATGATTCAGGATTGGGCAGTGTTTCTCTCCATTGAACATAGAGTTGCCAAGTTTTGGAACCTGCTAGATGGGAGCTCTGGTAGCATAGTGGCTAAGACTCTTGCCTGCTCACCAGAAGGCTGGTGGTTCAAACCCACCAGCCACTCCTCGGAAGGAAGGTTGGGCAATCCTACTTCCGTAGTGATACTGCCTTGGAAACCCAAGGAGGGGTCGCTATGAGTCAGGGCTGACTCGACGGCACATAACAACAACAACAACAACAGATGGCACCTAACAATAACAGAGTGAACTATTTTAAGCCAGTAATATTTTAATAAGGTTTAAATGATTGGCATTCCTCAGTTTCCTTTAAACTATTCTCAGATAATTTTTCCTCCATTTAAGTTATGATCCTTTCCTCCAATGTATGGTTTATAAGCTTGCTCAAAAATAAGAACTACCACAAATAGTAAATGGATATTTTAATTCTATAATTTTTCCTTCCTTTTTTCTGTGGCATCGCTGATGAAATAAATAAAGGTTCAAGCTCTGGAATGTGACAGAAAATGAATGTTTGGCATTTTCTAGGACAGGCACTTTATATTGACGTTTAACAAGTTGGTTAGGAATATTGAAATTTCATTCTATTCAGCCTTTCATTATTTTTTCTCTCTTTCTTTTTTGGTAAGGTCAAAGGAATATAATACTTTAAATAATACTTTAAATGAGGAAAAAAACATAAAGTTAGATGATCATATTTATCTGAGTTTCTTTCTGTATATTCTCTTATGTTTCATTGTGTATGCCTATACTTTCATGGGGACAACATTGTCTCTAGCAGTATATATTCATATTAAATCTTGATACTATAATAGTGTGGGTCTGCCACTTTTGTCCGTTTTTTCCTTTTTCCAAAATTGTTTTATCTATTTTAACTTCCTTACATTTACCTTCTCTGTATATAAGAAATAGTTAATAAATATCTATAAAATATGTTTACTGTGTTTGATTGGATTTGCTTTGAATCTATATATTGATTTGGAAAGAATAATACCTACATTGGGTTGTCCAGTCCATGAACATGGTCTATCTATCCATTTAACAAGAGAAGATACAACATCAGTTTTACCCAACATTTTTTTCCCAGAAAGTAGTATAGAATGAGATATTTCCCTACTAATTTTAAGAGACTAATATTATCTTAATATCAAAATCAAACAACAAAATTATAAGAAATATAACTACAGATCAATAGTTCTCTTGAACATACTCCATTTGACTATTAAAATTTGTTTCATAGTAACTTTTTAACTACAAATTCAATTTACTTTATAGTTAGGGCTATTCATGTTAATATATTTTTCAGTTCTTTATATGATGTTAACATGTATTTTTAAGTTTTTACATCATCATTTATTGAATATTTTGTGAAAGTTTATACAAAAAGTTAGGTTTCCACATAAAAATTTCTAAACATTATTTTCAGTGACATTAGTTAAATTTATCACAATGTGTCAACATTCCCTTTAATTGTGTTCAGTTTATTTCCTTCCAGTACTCTAGTTTCTCTGATCCCTTATCTTCTTATCTTTCCTTTTGAGTAATTGTTGACCTTTTGGCCTCATACTGATGGTTTTTTAGGTGGGGCACTGATCTTATAAGCAAAATCCTTTGTTTTGTGTCCCATTTTACTATTTTGCTAAAAAGTGATCTCAGGAAATAGACTTGGTTTTTGGTGAAAAGAGTGTCTCAGGGTAATAGTATCATGGAGTTGTCTGTTCTCTATTATTCCAGTTTTTCTGGACTACTTTTTTTTTTTAAAGAAACTAATTCTTCTTCATATTTTTGGTCCATTCTTTCCGAGACCAAGTATTTTGCCCTGGTGAGATAGTGAGTGGTAGTAGCCAGGCACCATTATGTTCTTCTGGTCTCAGAGTAAATGAGGACATGATTTGTGAAACTTAGTTCTTCTCTAAGTTTTTGGTTACCTTATTACTGTTTAGTTTCTGGCAAGTAGAGACTACTGCTTGTGTTTTACATCACCATTTGCAAGTATTTAAGAATCTTATGCTACTCATTTCACCAGGAATCAGATAAAACTTTTTGTGAACTATGCACTAGCAATTGACTGAGTTTTCCCTTGAGTCTATGGACCTAAGCCTCCAATGTTGGAAGGTGTTTTGTTACATCGGAGGACTATCTGCATTTGTGTTTTCAATGTTGGAAGGTGTTTAGTTATGTCTGAGAATTATCTGTGTTTTTGTCTTCAATGAAAATATGTGCCTATACTTGCATATTTCCATATACATGTACCTATAGACATTTCTCTCTTTTCTTTCCCTAGATAAGCACACAGTTATATCTACCCATATACCAATTTGCCTATTTTCACCCTTATGTACTCAAACATTAATTTTTGCTTTGGTTGTGCTCATCTCACTACATCCACATTTGGTGCCACTTTTCTCATAACCAAAAATAACTAGTTAACTATATAAAATGAACTTTCCCTACCTCCCTTCTTGTTAACAACCAGTGAAGCTGTCATTTGTTTGACTGGAAGCCACAGATCTGAATTCCAGACCTGAACGGCAGCTAGGGGCCATCGTCTCTGTGGTTCCATCAGGTTTATCAGACCAGCAAACCTGGTCCTTTTTTTTTTTTTTAATGATTTTGAATTTTGTTCCACATTGTTCTCCCACTCTACCCAGGATCTCCTGCAGATATCCCCTCCAAGTGGTTGACAGTAGTAGCCAGTCACCATCTAGTTCTTCAGGTCTCATAGTCATATAGGTTGATGACTGCATGGTGTGCCACTCCCTTGGACTAATTATTTCATTACATCTTTAGTTTTCTTTATTCTTCTTTGCTCTGGACGAGGAAAAACCCATCATTGCATCTAGATGGCCACTTGCAACTGATATGTTTGACTTATTTAACTTATGATTATTCCCTCCAGGTGCATCTATATCACAATATTTTTCAAATTCCTTAGTATGTTCTTTATGGTTTCATAGTAGTCCACTGAATGTATGTATCACAATTTCTTTATCCCTTCACCTGTTTGTAGGCACTTCAGTAGTTTCCATGTATTTGCTTATTGTGACTAAAGCAGCGATAGATATAGATATCTATTATCTATATCTAGATATAGATATCTATTATCTATATCTAGATATAGATATATATTATGTATATATATATCTATTATCTACATATCTCTGCTTGTGTCATTATTTTCAGGTCTTTAGGGTATATACCTATGTGTGAGATTGTTGGATCCTGGAGCTGCAGGGATCCAGGTGAGGAGAGGGAACTCAGGCACACCCAAAGCATCAGGGTGGGAGAGCAGGAGAAAGGGGATTAAAAGCCAGGAATCCAGACAGAGGAGGAGTCAGCCGCAAGGACCTAGGTAAGGATGGTACAAGAGGTTTCCAACAGGGAGACAAACTTGTTTGTAGGTTTGTCCTGCCATGGTGACATGTTGATGTGAGTTTTGAGATTGAGCCATTGGTGTTTCAAACCCAGCAGGATGCACATGGTGCACAGGTATCAGCCCAGCTTACAGACTGAGACAGACAAGGAAGAACGAAGAGGCCGATCATTTCTCAAAGAATTGGCCAGGGAAAACCCTGTGAATAGCAAAGAAGCACTCTTTGATACATTACCACGCAACTTTATGAATAGTCCAGTTAGGTTAGAAGGCTCTCAAAATAAGACTGGGAAAGAGCTGCATCATCTGAGTAAACCCAGCCTTACTCATACGGATAAGGTAAAGCTTTCAAGACCTCCATTTGCTGATGTGGAACCACTCAAATTGAAGAGAAACAGCTGTAGACATCCATTAATCATTGGAACATAGGCTGTATGAAGTATGAATCTAGGAAAATTGGAAGTTGTCAAAAATGAAATGGAATGCATAAAGATTGATAGACACAGCATTAGTGAGCTGAAATGGACTGGTTTTGGCCATTTTGAATCAGACAACCATGTGATCTACTATGCCTGGAATGACTGTTTAAAGAGAAATGGCAAGGCATTCATCATCACAAAGGATGTTTCAAGATCTGTCCTGAAGTACAATGCTGCCAGTGATAGGATAATATCCATACACGTACAAGGAAGACCCATTAATATGACTATAATTCAAATTTATGCACCAACCACCAAAGCCAAAGATGAGGAAATTGAAGATTTTTTATCAACTTCTGCAGTCTGAAATTGACCTAACATGCAATCAGGATGTGTTAATTATCACTGGTGACTGGAATGCAAAAGTTGGAAACAAAGAAGAATGACCAGTGGTTGGAAAGTTTGGCCTTGGGGCCAGAAATAATGCTGGAACTCACATGGTAGAATTTTGCAAGACCAACAACTTGTTCATTGCAAACAGCTATTTTCAACAACACAAACTGTGGCTGTACATATGGATTTCACCAGAGGGAACACACAGGAATCAGATTGACTACATCTGTGGAAAGAGGCAATGGAGAAGCTCAATATCTTCAGCCAAAACCAGGCCAGGAGTTGATTGTGGAACAGGCCATCAACTGCTCATATGCAAGTTCAACTTGAAGTTAAAGACAATTAAAACAAG
>NW_006921812.1:5526035-5529875 GCF_000298275.1 Orycteropus afer afer | reverse complement strand
TGTTATGTTTTTAGTTTTAATATTTAAGTCTTTGAAAAATTTTGAGTTAGTTTTTGTGTTTGGTGTGACGTACATGTCCTATATCATTTTTCTGGAGGTGAATATCTAGTTTTGCCTGCCCCATTTATTAAATAGATTGCTTCTGCTCCATTGAAAGGACTTTGACCCCATGTAAAAAATCAGTGGTCTATAGATTGTTGTTGTTGTTGTTAAGTGCCGTCGAGTTGTTTCCAACTCCTGGCGACCCCACGCACAGCAGAACGAAACACTGCCCGATCCCGCAGTCTATAGATGGCTGGGTTTAATTCTAAGTTCTCAATTCTATTCTACTGGTCTAAGTGTCTATCATTAAACTAATATGAGTTTTCTTTGATTACAGTGATAGTATAGTAAATTTTTTATGTCCGAGAGTGTGAGGACTCCTGATTTATTCTTTTTCTTTAATATAGCTTTGGCTACTTGAATCACTTCTTTCCTTTTCATATGAAGTTAGTCATTAGTTTTTCCATTTCAGTAAAGTATGTTGTTGGGATTTGTATCAGGATTGCATAGAATCTGCAGATCACTTTAGGTGGAAGTAACATTTTCACCATACATGTTTGTGTCATTTAGTGTCCCTAATACGTTCTATGACATAGGATATTATGTGATTTTAATGTTGTGTGAACAACATATTAAAACTTTGTGGGAACCTGCTTATGACTCATCTTTGCTGCTTCTGCACCAGTTGCTGCTGTTACTGTTGAACTACTGGCAGAAGCTAGAGGGACAGGAGCCAAAAAGAGTGAGGACTAAGAAGGCAAAGACATGAGCTGATCAAGAGGAGGTAAGTGTGGGTGAAGCAGAGCATGCTGAGCCCTGCTCATTGTTTCTCCTTCCTGAGCATCAGGAGCAGCCCAAGCCCTTCAGGCCACACTGCCACCTGCCCAGTAGACACTGAGTACCCATGCCTAGAGGCATGTCTTCTGCCTCAACTGCCTGTATTCCACTCATGTTCCAGTGCTGCAATAGTCTGTGTTTGGGGTCTTCAATAAACAAATGGAGAGCTGCTATCGCTTAAAAACAAAAACAAAACCTGTGGGACCACAGATGGATATGTAGTTGGATGTTGCTTGAATGTATGTTAAGCAATGAATACCTATATTAAGTCTTCTAATTCATGATCATGGGGTGTCTTTTTGTAGCCTCTTATAGCAATGTTTTATATTTTCATTGTATAAGTCTTTTATTTCCCTGGTTGGGTTAATCCTTAGGTATTTGATCACTTTTGGGCTAATGTAAATGGTATTGTTTTCTGGATTACTTTTTCAGAGTAGTCATTGTAAGTTTAGAGGAAACCAATTGGTTTTTATGTGTTGATCTTCTAACTAGCAATATATTGCTAAATCCTTCTATTAGTTCCAGCAGTTTATTTTGGAATATTTAGGGTCTTCCATGTATAGGATCACATCATCTGAAAATAGAAACAGTTTTACTTTCTAAATTGGATACATTGTATTTCATTTTCTTGTCTTCTTGCTGTAACTAGTACAGTGTTGAATGAGATTGGTGATAATGGGCATTCTTGTCTCTTTTCAAGTTCTCAAAGAAAAACTCTCAACTTTTCTCTGTTGAGTATAATGTTGGCTGTTGACTTTGCATATATGTCCTTGATTATATTGAGAAATATCCCTTCTATTCTGATTTTGCTGAGAGATTTTATCTAAAAGGTGTTGAATTTTATTGAAATTTCTACATCAATTTTATATGGTTTGTTTCTTTTGTTTTATTTATAAACAAATAAATAATTTCTTTGATATTCTACTGTTAAACCACTCTTGTAATCCTGGTATGTATTCCATTTTATCACAGTGTATTCTTATTTATTTATTTTTTAAATATTGAAATGCTGCTAAATTCTGTTGTCTAAAATTTTGTTGAAAGATTTTGTGTCTATACTAATAAGGGATAATGGTTTGTAATTTTCTCTTCTTCATGATGTCTTTGCATGGTTTGGGTTTCAGGGTTATACTGGTTTCATAGAAGAAGTTCAGTAGTGTTCTGAGTTTCTCTATATTTTGAAGAGATTGAGCAGGATTGGTGTCAACTCTGAAAATTTAATAGAATTTTTCATTTTAGCCATCTGCAGTTTGTTGGATAACATCTTCTATCTCTTCTATGTTTGGTCTGTTTAATTTTTCTGCCTTTGTATTATCTTCATAGGTAGTGTATTTGTAGGAATTTGTTCATGTTATCTAGGTTTTCAAATTTGTTAGAGTACAATATTTCATAGTAAACACTCATGATCTTCTTTACTTCTGTTGGATCAGTAGTAATGAAATTGATCTCATTTCTTAATCTTTTAATTTGTTGCATTAGATGTTTCTTCTTTTTTCCATTTAGTCAGTGATTAGTCTGTTCTATCAATCTGGTTTTGTTGATTATTTCTACTATGATTCTATTTCATTTATTTCTGCCTGTTATTATTTCCTTTTTTTCTGGTAGGTTTTGACTTCTTTTGATCTTCTGTTTCTATTTGTTTAATTTGTTGATTTAAATGATTGGTTTTGGTCCTTTCTTCTTTTCTTTTTAGTGTAGGCATTTATTGTTATGAATTTAACTCTGAGTACTATTTTAACTGTGCCCCAAAGGTTTTGATATGTTGTATTTTCATTTTCATTTGATTCTAGAAATTTTTAATTTCACTTTTGATTTATTTTATGACCTCAAAAGTTTGAGAGGAGCTCTGGTAGCACAGAGCTTAAGGAAATTGACTGCTAACCAGAAAGCTGGCAGTTCAAACCCACCAGCCAATCCTGGGAAGGAAGGTTGGGCAATGTACTTCCATATTGATGCAGTCTTGCAATCCAAAGGAGTGGTCATTATGAGTCGGGTCTGACTCAATGGCAAAATAACAACAACAACAAAAAGTTTAGTAGTGTATTATTTAGTTTTCTTATGTTTATTTATCATTTATTTTCCCTGTCTTTGATTTCTGGATTCATCTCTTATGGTCAGGGAACATGCTTTGAATGGTTTCAATATTTTCAGATCTATTGAGACTTTCTTTGTGTTCTAATATACAATCTATTATGGAAAACAATCCATGTGTGCTGGAAAAGTGTATTGTTCTGATGCTGGGTGGAGTGTTCTACATATGTCCATTAAGTGCAATTGGCTTATGATTTTCTTTAAGTTCTCAATGTCCTTTCTAGATATTCTGTCTATAATTGAAAGTGGTCTATTGAAGTCCCCCATTATTTTTTTTTTATTTCTCTATTTCTCTTTTGATACTAGAATTTGTTTCATTTATTTTGGTGCATTGCTGATAGGTACCTATATATTTTAATTTTTCTTTTTTCTTGCTATATTGACCATTTCACCATTAAGTAATATTGTTCTTTATTTCTTGATTTTAATTTAAAGCCTATTTTATCTGATATCAGTATGTCTAGTCCTCTGTATTTTGTTACATGGGATATTTTTCCTCATCCCTTTATTTTCAGTCTGTTTATGTCCTTATATCTAAAGTGTGTTTCTTATAGACAGCAAAAAGATGGATCACATTTTTTTTTTATCCATTTCTGCTACTTTCTGCCTTTTGCATGTGGTGTTTATACCATTTACATTTAAAGTTAGTATGAATATTAATTAAATTATTAGTCTGTCTCATTCATTTTGCTATGTGTTTTTTGAGTGTTTCACATATATATATGAAATAAATGAAATAGAATCATAGTAGAAATAATCAACAAAACCAGATTGATAGAACAGACTAATCACTGACTAAATGGAAAAAAGAAGAAACATCTAATGCAACAAATTAAAAGATTAAGAAATGAGATCAATTTCATTACTACT
>NW_006921812.1:5520740-5524871 GCF_000298275.1 Orycteropus afer afer | reverse complement strand
GGGCTTGAACCACCAGCCTTCTGGTTAGCAGTCAAGTGCCTTAGGCACTATGCTACCAGAGCTCCCGAAGATTCCCATAGTATCATTATTTAACTCACCTATTTGGCTTGCACACACACACACACACAAACACATGCACAGATGGATCTTGGAGAATAACTGTGTATTATTTTAATCTTAACAAGGTGGTGATTGCAATTGAAGTAACTATTCAAGATGTGGTGCCAGTGATTGAGCAAATTTAATACCTGTTGTCATGGTACTCAGTGTAACTATTGAGCTTGTCAATATCTGTTCCTCAATTCTGTTTCTCAATGATCATAAGAAGCAGTTTATCTTCAGCCTGCAAGGCTAGTAATACACCTTCACAGTACAAACACAGGTGTATATCAATTCTCCAGCCTATGTCATAATTCACTCTGCATGAAACATGATTACCTTTCCTTTCCTCCAGATGTTACACTGTTCAATTATATTGATGATGTTATGCTGATTGTACCTAGTGAAGAAGTATCAATGACTCTAGACTTCTTAATAACATATTTGCATGCTAAAGGGTGAGAAATTAACCTGATAAAATTACAGGCACATCTGAGTGAAAGTTTCAGGGGCCAGTGGTATTGGACATATCAAGATATTCTTAATAAAGAAAAGGACAAGTTATTCCATCTGACCCCTCCTGCAACTAGAAAGGAGCCACAATGCTTGGTGAATTTCTTTGGATTTTGGAGGCAACCTATCACTCATTTTGGTATGCTATTTTACCTTATTTATAGAGTTACTCAAAAAGCTGCTAGGTTTTAGTGGGGTCCAGAACAAGAGTCTACATCAGGTTCAGGTTGCCGTGTAAGCTGCTCTGCCATAGGACCTAGTTGATCCAATGGTGCTTGAAGTGTCAGTGCCAGAGAGGTGCTGTTTGGAGTCTTTGACAGACCTCTATTACTGAATCACAGAGTAAATACTAAAAGTTTTGGAGCAAAGTCCTAACATCTTCTGCAAATAACTACTCTCCTTTTGAAAAATAGCTTTGGCATGTTATTTGGCCTTAGTAGAGACTGAACACCTAACCATGGGCTGAGCCACCCATCATGAACTGGGTGTTGTCTGCCCCACAGAGTCATAAGGTTGGATGCACACAGCAGAACTCAATCATTAAATGGTATGTAAGAGATTGAGCTCAAGCAGCACCTAAAGGAACAAGTAAGTTTCAAGAGGAGGTCATCCAAAGGACTATGGCTTCCATTTCAGTCACATCACCTTCCCTCTCCCAATCTGGATCTATGTCTTTATGAGGAGTTCCTTACGACCTTTTGACTGAGACAGAGAAAACTCTTGTCTAGTTTACAGGTAGGTCTGCATGGTGTGCAGGTACCCACTCCAAAATGGACTGTTGCAGCACTCCAGCCCCTTTCTGGGATCTCCATGAAGGACAATGGTGAAGAGAATTTATCTCAATGGGCAGAACTTCAAGTAGTTCACCCGATTGTTCAACTTGTTTGAGAAAAGAGATGGCCACAAGTGCAATTGTGATTCATGGGCTGTGACTAATGGTTTGATTGTATATTTAATGGACTTGGAAGGAACATAATTCCACAATTAGTGACAAAGAGGTATGAAGAAAGGTATGACAAAGAAGTATATGGATAACCCTTTGTGACTGGGTCAAAGAAGTGAAGATATTTGTGTTTTACATGAATGCCCACCAAAGGATGACTTCGACAGAAGAGCATTTTAACAATCAAGTGCATAAGATGACACATTCTGTGTATACTAATTATTCTCTTTTCCCAGATACTCCTGTCACTGTTTAATGCACTCATTATCAAAGTGGCCATGGCAGCATGGATTGAAATTGTGCTTGGGTTCAGCAGTATTGACTTCCTCTCACTAAGCCCAACTTGACTACAGTTACTGCTGAATGCACAGCAGCAGAGATCAACATTGAGTTTATGATCTGGATTCCTTCCTTGGGGCAATCAGCCAGCCACCTGGTGGCAGATTGATTACATTGAACCACTTCTATCATGGAAAGGGCAGTGTTTTATTCTTACAGAAATAGACACTTTGGATACAGATTTGCCTTCCCTGCATGCAATTCTTCTGCAAAAACAACCATCTATGGATTTACAGAATGCCTTCTGCACCTTCATGATTTCTCACACTCCATTGCCTCAGATCAAGACACTGACTTCACAGCAAATGAATGGTGGCAATGGGCCCATGCTCACAGAATTCACTGGACTCACCATGTTCCTCATCATCCAGAAGCAGTTGGCTTGATAGGATAAAGGAATAAACTCCTAAAGGAACAATTACAGTGCCAGTTAGGTGGCAATACCTTTCAGAGTTGGGGCAATATTCTCCAAGAGGCTGCATATACTCTTAACCAGTATCCAGTATATGGTGCTGTTTGTCTAATAGTAGTATTCATGGGTCCAGAAGCTAAGGAGTGGAAATGGCAGTGGCACCATGCAGTATTATCCCTAGTGACTCACTCATAAAATTTTTGCTTCCTGACCCTGTGACCCTATGCTCTGTGGGCCTGGAAGTCTTAGTTTCAAAGAGAGGAATACACTCACCTGTGGATAAAATACTGGTGATATTGATTTAGAAGATCAGAAAGCCACCTGGCCATTTTGTATTACTCATGGCTCTAGATCAACAGGCAAATTAGAGAGTTATTCTATTGGCTATTGTGGTTGATCCTGATCACCAAGGAGAAATTGGATTGATGTTAAATAATGGATGTAAGGAAAAATATGTTTGGAATACAGGAGATTCTTTAGGAAGTCATTTAGTACTACTATGCCTTGTGATTAATGTCAATGGAGAACTACAGCAGCCCAATTTTGACATGAATATTAATGGCACAGACCATTCAGAAATGAAAATTTGGGTTACCCTAGAAGGCAAAGAACCACAATGAGCTGAAGTGCTTGCTGAGGCAAAGGCGATATGGAATGAGTGATAGAAAATTTTACTTTTAAATACCGGCTATGATTATGTGTCTAGTTATAGAAACTAGGACTGTGACTGTTATTAGCATTTTTTCCATGTATGTTTGCATTAAATAAATTAGTTTTCACTTATAGAATATAATATGCAAGTGGAAAAATTATTTATTTATTTTTTGGGGGGTGTACGCATGTCAGTTATATCATGTTAAGCACAAGTATGACTTCAGTTGTCTTCATTTAGAGATTATGCATGGTTTTAGATTTATGGGGCTTTGGTGGTGTAGTGCCTAAGGCATTTGACTAGTAACCAGAAGGCTGGCAGTTCCAACATGCTAGCTCTTCCTCAGAAGGAAGACTGGGCAACCTACTTCCACAGAGATTCTGCCTCAGAAACCCAAGGAGGGATTGCTATGAATTGCAATCTACTCAATGGCAGTGAGTTTTAAGGAAATGTATACAGGTGACAAGGGATGAATTGTGGTAATTATGATCATGTGCCAACTTGAGTGGACCACAATTCTTAATGGTTGGTTAGTTATGATCCTCCACAATGACATCTAATATAATGCAATCATCAACAAGATGTGGTCTGCTACGAGCAGTCAATCAGTTCAAAGGGAGTTTCTTACTGGGGGTAGCCTGCTTGCAATATATACAGACATTCTGGTAAAGATCTCTGGCTTTTTGCTCAACTTGGACCTTACATCTGCATCATCATCAAGAGATTTCTGGTTCTTTGGACTTGAATCAGCAGCCTGCTGTATTGCCTGCCAATCTTGAGATTGTTGCCTTCATAGCCAGTGAGACAGCATACGGTCATCTTTGCCACAAATCTTTAATTCATTAGCCTCTGCAGCCAGCAGTCTCCTGTACTGCCTGCCAATATTGGGTTTGTCAACCCCTACAGTTAGGTGGGTAAGAGAGAAGCTTCAATTTGATGATTGACCCAAGGATTTGCCAACTTCTGCAACTATGTGAGCCATTTTCTTGGGAAAAATCTCTCTCTGTCTCTGTCTCTCTGTCCCTGTCTCTATCTCTTTATATATACACATATACATACATATATATGTGTACATATGTTGTTGTTATGTGTCGTCCAGTCAGCCCTGACTCATAGCGACCCCTCCTTGGGTTTCCGAGGCAGTATCACTACGGAAGTAGGATTGCCCAACCT
>NW_006921812.1:5519831-5520459 GCF_000298275.1 Orycteropus afer afer | reverse complement strand
TATATATATATATATATATATATACACACACACACACACACACACACAAATATATATACAGTAGCTTCACTAGTTTTACTTCTTTAGAGAACACAGCCTAAGACATTGTGACTACATAATGTAATAATCATATAATCATATATATAAGTGTAGAATTGATATATTAAAATGATACCAATCTTTGGAAAACATAAATAATTCTCTTGTTTAGTGTTTGGCAGTTTCTAAAATATTTTTTTAATGTAACTCACAGAACATATTAACATATATAAAGTCTGTTGGTAAATGAAATCACCCCTTTGTCCTTATCATTCTTTAATTATTCTACTCTTAATTATTTTCTTTTCCATGGTAATTTTAAATAATAAGTAGATTGTAATTACCTTTTTTTGCTTAAGATCATTTGCAATACATCACACTTATATTGTCCCATCTTATTCAGTAACAAAACGACACAGTACTTCTATGGAAGTAGATTGCCCTGTCTTCCTTCTGAGGAGTGGCTGGTGGGTTTGAACCTCCAGGTCTCTGATTAGCAGTCAGATGCCTTAGGCACTATGGCACTATGGCACCATGGCACCATGGCACCAAAGCTCCCTTTGAGTTTTTCTTTTCTTTTTTTTTTTTT
>NW_006921812.1:5517682-5519131 GCF_000298275.1 Orycteropus afer afer | reverse complement strand
GGTGGGTTTGAACCGCCAGCCTTCTGGTTAGCAGTCAAGTGCTTTTAGCCCCTATGCTACCAGAGCTCCTATGGAGAAAATTATAGAGCTGTAAAAATATAAAAGAAACTAAAGACTAGAAAACTAAGATTTACTTGTGCAATTAAAATGAAAATTCTAAATTTTGTTTTTAGTAAAATCATCAACTAGGCAGAAAATAATTGAATTTTCTGTTTCTGTAGATCATCCTTGAAATAATAATTCATTTAAGCCTGCTGATTCTGAAA
Organism: Orycteropus afer afer; assembly: GCF_000298275.1. Classification (NCBI taxonomy): domain Eukaryota; kingdom Metazoa; phylum Chordata; class Mammalia; order Tubulidentata; family Orycteropodidae; genus Orycteropus; species Orycteropus afer. The sequence goes on along the minus strand of NW_006921812.1, from coordinate 5,518,865 downwards.
TTATTTGTTTTCTATATAAGATATCTGATTATTTTCTCATTCCAAACCTTGTCTTACTGTTTTCAATCTTCCATAAACACATTTTGTCATTAAAATCCAAGTAAGAAAAAACTTTTAAAAAAGATGCAAGAAGATCATCCAATTTATTCATACACAAATGGGAATACATCACTTCATAGAGTTATCAAAAAATACAATTGCTGGTCAAATATGATTTATATAATGTTTAGGCTCTAGTGGTTCTATTAGCATAGGGACTAAGGCACTTGACTGCTGATCAGAAGGCTGGTGGTTCAAACCAACCAGCCACTCCTCAGAAGGAAGATGGGGTAATCAACTTCCGTAGTGATACTGCCTTCAAAACGCAAGGAGGAGTGGATATGATTCAGGTCCGACTTGATGGCACATAACAACAACAACAAACAATTGTCCAATCATTTGCTGACTTTATTTTACTTTCTACTCATACACAGTTCTTTCTACTTGTTGTTGTTGTTGTTAGGAGCTGTCAGATTGATTTTTGACTCTTAACTGACCCCATAAGACAGAGTAGAACTGTCCTGTTGGGTTTTCTTCAATGTAATCATTATGGAAGCAGATCAACAATTCTTTCTCCTAAAGAATTGCTGGGTATGTTAAACTGCTAATGTTTTGATCATCAACTGAGTGCTTAATCATTATGCCACCACACATCCTTTCTCCATAGGCAACATAGAGTACAGCAACAGCAACAACAAAAATGATAATAGTAAGCTGAATCTCAACTTTTATGACAATAATCATTGTTTCTATTTTTAAGCCTTAAATTACTTTCCAGGAGGTTATCAAATGGCACACTGGGCAGCTGGAATTACAATAGTCCTAAAATGAAATTAGATTCAGCACATAGAATCATCAAAATCTCTGCTAAATGGCTCTGGTGGAACTTACACACCTGAAAAACCAATGCAACTTCATTTTGAGGGCTTATGTAAACTTCCCCTTGAAGATTCTAAAAATCATGGATAACATTTTTCATTTCATAAATAAAAAATAAAATAAAATAAAGGGGTTGTTGTTGTTGTTGTTGTTTGCCGTTGAGTGGGCCCCGACTCATAGCGACCCCTCCTTGGGTTTCCGAGGCAGTATCACTACGGAAGTAGGATTGCCCAACCTTCCTTCCGAGGAGTGGCTGGTGGATTTG
>NW_006921812.1:5489584-5517462 GCF_000298275.1 Orycteropus afer afer | reverse complement strand
TATATATATATATATATATATATTATATATTCATGCTTGTTTAAAGCAAAACTCACTTATGTAGAAATTCTGAGATTCAGTCAAATATTGTATTAAATTTGTGGCAACAAAAACAACAAGAGCACTTTCTGAGGCTGCTTATTTATGACCAAATACCTGATTGGAATTGGTTCTTTGATTTTGTGGTGGAAAGGTCATAATTTCAGGGCAGGTTATTAGATTGATATCTTATGTAGTGCTTCTGTTATCCCTCATAGTTCATTGCACAGAGCCTAGGATCTTAAAAGTTTGGAAGTAGTGATCCAAGCTACAAAAATTGTTATCTATTTGCTTGGTGCAAGAAAGGAAGAACAAGAATAGGAGGATTGGAATGTCTGGCTAATTACCTACACAACACATCCTCTCATTTGACATGGGAGCAGAACTAGATTTTTCCCAGGTACCTTTAGTGAACATTTTGATCAAGGATTCTGTACAAGAATTTTTACAAAAAGAGGAAAAAATGCAGAACAGAATTCCAAATTCTCATGGACTTCAGATTTTCTGGTGCATTGAAGCTGAATGAACCCCCAAAACTATTGTCCAGAGATAATCTATAAACTATAAAACTTAAACCAAAATATCCTCTAAAACCTTTAAACCAAACAATAGTTTAGATTAATTAGTAAAGAATGTCTACCTAAAGAGTTGTGTTCTTTTAGAAGTATCTAAATAGGATAAGTTGACATAACAGAAACTTGAAAGATGAAATAGGAAACTTAGGACTTTATGTTAATGCAGAAGGAAGAAGTCAGAAAAATAAATCTCACATCTTGTAGAATACAATCCATATCCAAATTATACACACAACAATTGTTGAATTGGTGTGTGATCTGTGAATATCTTCAACAAAAAGAACAAAATAAAATAAATTATTTTAACAACTGATGAAAATACCTCCTCATTAAATTAATTTTATTGGAAATGAACCAAACTATTCAGTTTTACAAATAATTAAAATGTGTTCATAATGATGTAGTATACATATTTGTGATTACTTCCTTTTTTTAGTTGGCTGCTCTTATAAAAATCTTTTTCACAGAAAATAATGAAAAATAAAATCTTCATGGAAGTGTTTCCTTAATGATACTCCCTGTAGACTCCCTTGTGGCTTTTGGCTACTGTATTAGGTTTATTTCAAAAACATCTTAAATCCCCACAGCTATCTGTAGCATTCAGAAGCTTTGTTTTCATATGAAAAGGCATATCTGAGTATAGACAACAATCTTTTCAAGTTTCAGGGTTGCTGTGAACATTTGCTCCTACTGAAGTTCAACTGCCTTGAACTGCAAAAAAATCACAACCTTCTCTCTTCCTGCTAAGTAAAAAAAAAAAAAAAAACTGGCAGAAGTGATTTTCTTTTTGTGACTCTTAAGATAAATCATGGGAGCTCTGGTAGCATAGTGCCTAAGGCACTTGACTGCTAACCAGAAGGCTGGCGGTTCAAACCCACCAGCCACTCCTCGGAGGGAAGGTTGGGCAGTCCTACTTCTGTAGTGACACTGCCTCGGAAACCCAAGGAGGGGTCCCTATGAGTAGGGGCCGACTCGACGGCAAATAACAACAACAACAGCAAGATAAATCATGAAGAATTCAACTGCTTTAAAATCTCTCCTTTAAAGGAAGGTAATGAAAATGTCAGGGGGAGAAGCAACCAATTAAACAAAAACTAAATTAATCAAGAAACACAATTATATTAGAAAGTGTTGTTATTAAGTACCACTGAGACAGTTCCAACTGAAAGCAACCCTATCTACAACAGAAGCAAATACTTCTTAGTCCTGCACCATCTTCATAATTATTTTGCTGTGTTTGAGCCCACCATTGCAACCACTGTGCCAATTCATCGCACTGAATTTTCCCTTTTTTCACTGATCCTCTATGTTACCAACCATGATATCCTTCACTAGTGAATGATCCCTTCAGGGACTGGTCCTTTCTGATAACATGACAAAAGTAGATGACATTAAATTTGGATATTATTGCTTCTAAAGAGAATTCTTACTTCTTCCAAGACAGGCTAGTTTGTTCTTCTGGCAGTCCACAGCATTTTCAATATTCTTTGCCAGCACCACAATTCAAATGCAACAATTCTTCTTCACTCTTTCCTACTGATTGTTCAGCTTTCACATGCATATTAGACTATTGGAAATACAATGGCCTCAGTCAGGCATGCTTCAGTCTTCAAAAATGACAGTTTCTCTCTCTTACGTGTTCAAGGTCTTTGCAGTAGATTTGCCCAGTGCAGTATGTTATTTGGTGTCTTGATTGCTGTTTCCATGGGCATTAATTGTGGAGCTAAGTAAAATGAAATCCCTGGCAACTTTATTCTTTCCTCTATTTATTGTGATGTTGCTTCTTGGTCTAGTTGTGAGGATTTTTTCTTTTCCCCCTAATGTTGAGGTTAGGAGCTCTGGTAGCACCAGAGGCACCTGACTGCTAACCAGAAAGCTGGCTGTTCAAACCCACCAGCTACTCCTCAGAAGGAAGATGGGGCAATCTACTTCCGTAGTGATACTGCCTCGGAAACCCAAAGAGGTGTTGCTATGAGTCGGTCGACTCAACGGTACATAACAACAACAATGTTGAGGTGTAATCCATACAAGGCTGCGGTCTTTGATCTTCAACAGTAACAGCTTCAAATCTTCTTCACTTTCTATAAGCAAGTTGTGACATTGTATATCACAGGTTGTTAATCAGTCTTCTCCAATCCTGATGTACCATTCTTCCTCATATAGTCCAGTTTCTTAGATTACTCAGCATACAGATTAAATAAATACGGTGAAAGAATACAACCCTGACACACACTCTTCCTGATTTTAAACCTTGTTCTGTTAGAATGACAGCCTCTTGGCCTGTGTATACATTCATCATGAGCACAATTAAGTGTTCTGGAATTCCCAGAATTCAGAATGTTACAGTGTTATCCATAATTTATTATGATTCACATGGTTGAATGATTTTGCATTGTCAATGAAATACAGATAAGCATCTTTCTTGTATTATTTGCTTTTAGCCAAGATCCATCTGACATCAGCACTGAAATCCCAAGTTCCAGGCCCTCGTCAGAACGTATCTTGAATTTCTGGAAATTCCCTGTCCATATACTGCTTCAATCATTTTTGAATTATCTTCCGCAGAATTTTTCTTGTATGTGATAATTATATTGTTTGATAATTACCACATTCTGTTGGATCACCTATCTTTGGAATGGGCACAAATACAGATCTCTTTCAGTCCACTGGCAGGTAGCTGTCTTCCAAATTCATCTGTTTGTTGAAACATGGTAATGGATATTCCTTCAATCCCAGGAAGATTGTTTTTTTGCCAATGCCTTCAGTGCAGCTTGGACTTCTTGCTTTAATACTACTGGTTCTTGATCATATGCTGCCTTTGAACAGAGACAAATTCTTTTTGTGCAGTGACTCTGTATATTCCTTCCTTCTTTTTCCAATGCTTCCATGTTGTTCAATATTTTGTTCATAGAATCCTTCAATATTGCAACTCAAGGCTTGAATTTTTCCTTTAGTTCTTTCAGCTTGAATCATTCTGAGCATGTTCTTCTTTTTATTTTTCTAATTTCAGGTCTTTGCACATTTCATTATATTACTTTACTTTAGAAGGTAGTAGTCAGGAAAATGAGATGGAAGTCAAGCAAATTAATTTTATTTTTAATTTAAATAACTAGCGTCAGTAATATAATATGATCTGTTTTTTATACAATGTCATATTTAAATAATTCTAATAAGTAGAAGTATTGATAGAATTGTTTTTTTCTGATCTGGTCTTCAAAGTCAGTTGGATACTTTGTACTTCACAATATAACCTTTAAGAATAACCTTATAACAACAGTAATAATATGAAATTGAAAAAGAAATTTCTGTATATATACTACATATTAATTTAATTTATATTTACCTCCTTGCATAGATATGTCTGAATAATCACTGTTAAAATATTAATGGCAATAATGTGAGTAATTTAAATTTTTATATTTTTGCAAATTAATGTTTGTTTTAGTATATTGAAGTTAACAATATCCTAAGGTAGAAAACAAACAAGCAAAAACAAAACTAAACAAAATATTATATAATGATTCTAAAATACAGATCTAAAATTCTGATAAATTTCTGAACTTCTGTCTAATGAATTTTTTTTCTATTTGGTATTTAAAATCATAATGAGCTTTTTAAACCTATCATTACAGAGCAAAACCTTTAACTTCTATTATCAAATTTATTTCTTCCAGACCATGCCCCATCTCAGCAAACTGTATCTTCAAACTTCCTGTCTCTCAAAGCAAATATTTTGTAGTTATCCTAGAATTATTTTTAGCAGGATACTCCAAATTCAAAACTTAAGAAAATTTTGCCATCTTTAGCTTTGAAATATGTCAAAAACCACTAGTTTTCTCCATGTATTTTTCTGGCATCTTAGTTGAAGTCACTGCCTTCTTTTGGTGACATATCCTGAATGGTCTCTCTGCTCTCACTCTTGTTCTTCTACAGTCTGTAGCAAAAAAATGGAGCCAAAGAAACCTTTTGCAATAGGCCAGATCTTGATATCCCTCTTACAAAATGATTTAAAATGGTGTCTACTCTTTATCAGCATAAAATTCCAAATCATTTTTATAGTACTGCCCAAGCAACTGAATACCTATTTTTTACCTATTCTAATTTGAATCCTTTTTCACTTATGTAATTCTGATTTGATTGGATGTGGCACAGTGACTGTTCCCCAGACTGTATTTTTTAGCATCCATTACAGAGAAAAGTAAGATAGAGGTCAATAATGTATAAGCAGAAGTTGTTGCGTGATACTTTCTCCTACATTTGCTGCAGGATCAGCTGCTGGTTCCCTGAGCTCTGGTAGCATAGTGCCTAAGGCACTTGACTGCTAACCAGGAGGCTGGCGGTTCAAACCCACCAGCCACTCCTCGGAAGGAAGGTTGGGCAACCCTACTTCCGTAGTGATAACTGCCTCGGAAACCCAAGGAGGGGTTGCTAGGAGTTGGGGCCGACTCTATGGCAAATAACAAGAAAATAACAAAAGAGAAATGTGAGTGTGTTGTTTAAACTTGGCAGCTATCATAACGTGAAGATGAGGTCCACACCCTACTGATGATACAGAGGAAAGTTGGAAGAACATTGAGTATCTGATGATAAACTGGAGATCCCTTCCAAGTCTTAGACCTCTTGTTATTTGAGAAAGTATATAAATATATATTCATTCATACACACAGGATCTTTATGATTTATCTGCCCCTACTTTAGTGTGTGCAGCCTTTTTTTTTTTTTTTTTAACCTCATTTTCCCTTGCATGTGCTATTCCACTATGACTGCAGTCATGGAGTATCCTTAGTCTAATATGAGCCTGTAGTGGATTGAATGCTAGTCTCTTAAAAGATATGTCTACTCTCTAGTTCCTGGTCTCTGTGCATGTGATTTTATTTGGAAAAAGGATCTAGGGATGACATTCAGACATCAGATGATCATATGTTAAGCTGATGGGCCTTAAATCCAAATACATGTGTACTTGTAACAATAAATAGAGGATAAAACAGACAAAAGAGAAGACCGTATGAAGATGGAGGCAGGAGTTTGAAATTAAGTAACCATAGGCACAGAAAGCTGGGTGCCATTAGAAGTTGAAAAGGCAAGTAAGGATTCTCATTAGAACCTTCAGAGGGAGTGGGCCTATTGACAGCTTGATTTTGGAATTCTGGCTTTCAGAGCTATGAGAGAATAAATTTTTGTTGTTTTAAACTATACAGTTTTGGGCAATTTTTTACAGCAGCTTCAGGAAACTAATATGAGCCTAGCTGTCCTTTTGCTAGTACACATTTTCCTCATATATCTGCATATTTTGATTCTGGGAGCTCTGATAGCATAGTGCCTAAGGTACTTGACTGCTAACCAGAAGGCTGGCAGTTCAAACCCACCAGCCACTCCTCAGAAGGAAGATTGGGCAATCTACTTCCGTTGTGATACCGCCTCGGAAACCCAAGAAGGGGTCACTCTGAGTCGGGTCAGACTCAACTGCACATGACAACAACAACAATTATATTCTGGTCTTAGAGATACATTTATTTTACAATAGTTATTTATATTTATTTATTTTTAACACCTGACATATAATATATACATATATATCTTCATTAATTTGTATTTGCCTCTCTTACTAGAATAAAAGAGCCATGAGACCTGAGACTTCACTAGGTGATTTCATCAGCTTGGGAAAATATCTGCATCAGAGTAGGCACACAATAAATATTTGACTGAGCTAAAGCAGCACACTAAGAACTAATAGCTATTCATTGAACTCATGAACAAAAAAAGAAAATAATAAATCAACCTCTATAGTTTGTAATTTTAATTGATTTAATTTTAATCATTAGAAATATCTTAGTTATCTAGTGTTCCTATAACAGAAATACAAAAAGTGGATGACTTTAACAAACAAAAATTTATTTTCTCACAGTTTATGAGACTTGTTTGAGGCTAGAAGGCCAAATTGAAAGTGCTAGCTCTAAGGAAAGGCTTTCTCTTTCTGTCATCTATGGAGGAAATTACTTGTCTCTTTTGAGCATCTGCTCCTGGGAAATCTCCAGGAGAGAGATTGGCTGCGTATATCTTTTTCACTATCTCTGCTTCTTTCCTTTGCTTGATTAATCTCTTTTATATCTCAGACTATAGAGATTTAGCTTTCACCCTACACTCAACCTCTCTCATTAACATAACAAATGTAACCATTCTCAAGTAGGATTATAACTACAGATTATAGCTACAGAGGACAGGATTTACAACACATAATTTTAGGGGACACATTTCAATCCATATCAAGAAAAAAAACAAGTAACTAGTTTAATAATTACATCTCAATTACCCTTCAGGGTGTTAGAGAATGGTATCATCAATGATATGGAATTTGTTAGGAGATAAAAATATAGCTGCCCAACAACTGGAAATAGATATTTCTACCAATTCTAAGGAAAGGTGAGGTAACAGAGTGTAGAAGTTATGGAAAAGCAAGATTAATATCACATGCAACTAGTATTTTGCTGAAAGTAATTCAAGGATGATTGCAGCTACACATCAGTAGCAAACTGCCAGAAATTCAGCCCAATTTCGGCCTAGGAAATAGAATGAGAGATTTCATTACTGATGTCAGATGTATCTTGATTTAAAGCAATAATACAAGACATATGTTTACTTGTGTTTCATTGACTATTCAAAGACATTATGTGGATCATAGCAAATTATGGATAACACTGTGAAGAATGGGAATTTCAGAGCACTTAAGTGTTCTTATGAGAAGCCTGTACATAGACAAACAGGCAGTTGCTTAAATAGAGCATGGGAACACTACATGGCTTAATATCAGGAAAATGTGTGTCAAGGTTGTATCCTTTCACCATACATATTCAATCTGTATGCTGAGCAAATAATCTAAGAAGCTGGACTATATGGAAAGAATCCAGCATCAGGCTTGGAGGAAGACTCATTAACAACCTGTGATGTGCAGATAACACAACCTTGCATGCTGAAAGCAAAGAAGACTTAAAAAGCACTTTCTGATGAAGATCAACAGCTACAACCTTCAGTAAGGATTACACGTCAACATAAATTTCCTCCTAACTGAACCAATAAGCAACATCACAAGAAATGGGGAAAAAATTAATGTTGTCAGGGCTTTCATTTTACTGGGATCCACAATAAATGCTTATGGAAGCAGCAGTCAAGAAAGCAAATGACATATTGCACTGGAGAAATTTGCTGCAGAAAACCTCTGTAAAGTGTTAAAGAGGAAAGGTGTCACCTTGAAGAGTAAGGTGCACCTGACTTAATCCATGGTATTATCAATACCCTCATATACATGTGAAACCTGGACAATAAATAAGGAAGACTGTAGAGGAATTGATATATTTGAATTGAGGAGTTGGTGAAGACCATTGCATGTATCATGGACTTCCAGAATTTACCTTGGAATATGCACAGTCAGAGCACTTCTTAGAAGCAAGAATGGGCAGACTTTGTCTCATGTATTTTGATCATATTATCATGATTTTAGTCAGGTACCTCTCCCTGGAATAAGATATCATGCTTGGTAATGTAGAGGGTGAGTGAAAAAGGATAAGACTCTCAATGAGGTGGAATGGCATAGAGTCTACCTTGATGAGCCCAAGTATAGCAAGATTGTAAGGATGACACAAGACTAGGTAATATTTAATTCTTTTATACACAAGGTCACTATGCGTTGGAGCTGACTCAATGATAACAGCAACCAGCAGTTTCTTTTTGTATTGCTCAAAAGAAAAATGTTGAATTAGAGGGGAAAAAAAAAAAAAAAAAAACAGAGCTTATAGATTTTTATGTAAAAAATAGATTAATTCTGTGTATCAGATCTACTATTTTTTTGTACTTAAACAGTTTGACAGAAATAAGTGCTATGTATATTGCTTCTTTTGCAGTATCACTGACTTCTCCGCTCCCTCCTAATACCAGTTATGTTTTGAGATGCACCTTGGCAAAGCATGGATATTGAAGGAGTTGTCAGTCAAGAAGCTTTTGGGATCTTGAAAATAGAGTATCAGTGAACGATCTTTTGACACTAAATATATTACTAAATGTTAGTTGGTAGTCACATATATCTTTGACAAGTGCACAATTGAGAGAATATAAGGTCTGTGTTAAGATAATGAATCACTAAAAGAATATAAATATCCTGAAATACCTATGGAAAAATATCTATGTAGCTAAATTAATAAAAAAATATTGTCTTTGCTTCTATTATTCTATCCTAATTTATACCATGTTAATTTATTTAATAATGACATTGACGAGGTTAATGTTGAAATTGTTGTTGTTGTTGTTGTTATGTGCTGTCGAGTCAGACCCGACTCATAGCAAACCCTCCTTGGGTTTTCGAAGTGATACCACTATGGAAGTAGATTGCCAAACCTTCCTTCCAAGAAGTAGATATACCAGCCTTCTGGTTAGCAGTCAAGTGCCTTAGGCGCAATACTACCAGAGCTCTTAATGTTAAAATAGCTTCTTAAAAATTTGTGAGCCTTAAGAAAGAATCTAAGTGGCATAGAGAAGGCCTATGTTTCTCTCTATTTTTAGTAACATATAAAATATATTGTTAGGGGTGTGTCCCTTATTTAACAAAATGTATAAGCAACAATAATTATATCCCAAAAGTGCTAAAATATAATCATTTTCCATTAGGTTTCCAAAGTCTGTTCTTCTCTTTTCATTTTTAAAAAATTTCTAAGTGGTTTATTATTTTATATGCTCACGACCCACATAGATAATCTTTTAAGGAATATATGTTTTCTAAAAAAATATGGATCTTATATGTGTCTTGGTGTGTGTATGTGTGTATGTGCATATTCTGAGTCTCTGCAATTTATTTATCTATCTATCTACCTATCTATTTATTTATTTATTAAAGGGGGAGCTCTGGTAGCATAGTGGCTAAGGCACTTGACTGCTAACCAGAAGGCTGGCAGATCAAACCCACCAGCCACTCCTCGGAAGGAAGATGGAGCAATCTACTTTCATAGTGATACTGCCTGGGAAACCCAAGGAGGGGTCGCTATGAGTCGGTCCGACTCGACGGCACATAACAACAACAACATTTATTGAAGGAGTAAAATTGCTGCATAACAAAATGCAGATTGTCTCAGAGTCAGTCCTAAGATCGCAAGCAACCACAAAACTGCTAAGAAGAGGACTCCAACCAGTGAAATAATCCCCTTTTTGGGTACTGTTTCTAACCAGTTTGATCAAGCCATGCACTTGAGAAACTCACCAAGTGTTGGTAAATGAAAAACATTTAATTACTCACAGAAAGCAGCAAACAACACAAAGAGTTCCATGGTGAGTGGCTCCAGCTGACTCAAAAGCTGTGCTGACAGAATGGAAGACCCTTCTACAAGTGAGCCCACTTTGCATCATAGGTAAAAGACTATAAACTCCTTTCACCAGCCAGTTTTATATTCCAGGGGCTGGAGAGTCCAATGCCATAAATTTTCTACCTGACTACCTGAGGAAGGGGTATGTTTACAGAGTTGGACAACCAGGGGAATTTTATCACATTAGCCCTGCTGCTTGTTGTTAGGTGCCATTGAGTCATTTCTGACTCATAGCAACCCTATGCACAGCAGAAAGAAACACTGCCAGGTCTTGCGCCAGCTCCATGATCATTGCTATACTTGAATCCATCGCTGCAGCCACTTTGTCAATTTACGTTCCTTCCCTTCTTTCATGGACCCTCCACCTCACCAAGCATGACGTCCTTTCAGGGAATGGTCCCTTCTGACAACAGGACCAAAGTAGGTGAGACGAGGTCTGGCCATTCTTGTTTCCAAGGAGCATTCCAGCTGCATTTCCTTCAGTCCAGATCTGTTAGTTCTTCTACAGGTTCTTGGCACTTTCAGCAATCTTTGCCAGCACCACAATTCAAAAGCATCAACTCTTATTTGGTCTTCCTTATTCATTGTCCAGCTCCCACATACATATGAGGCGATTGAAAAATACCATGGCTTATGTCAGGTGCATCTAATTCTTCAAGGAGACATCTTTGCTCTTCAGCACTTGAAAAAGGTCCTTTGTAGCTGATTTGCCCAGTGCTATATGTCATCTGATGTCCTGACTGCTGCTTCCATTGGCATTGATTGTAGAATCAAGCAATATGAAGTCTTTGACAACTTCAATCTTTTAATGCATTTATCATGATGCTGCTTATAGGTCCAGTTGTGAGGAATATTGTTTTCTTTATGCTGAGATGTACTCAATACTGCAGACTGTATTCTTCAATTTTTGTCAGTAAGTGCTTCAAGTCATCATCATTTTCAGCAAGCAAAATTGTGCTGTCAGTATCTCAGATTGTTAATGATTCTTCCTCCAATCCTGATGTCATGTTCTTCTTCTGATGTTGCTTATCTAGGGAAAAAAAAAAATGCCCCCAAGTTGATTCTTACTAATAGTGACCCCCACTGGGTTTCTGAGACAGCAAATCTTTACATAGATTGTCCAGTCTTACTTCCACAGAGTTACAGGTGTGTTTGAACCACCAAACTTCTGGTTAGCAGTCAGATGCCTTATGCACTGTGCTACCAGAATTCCTTGCTTATCTAGGCAGAACATTAGAATTCAGGATGGGCTATTGTTAATCTTGAGGACTAAGTATGCCAGCAGGGGGAAGAGTGGAAAGTAAATATCCTCAATGGACTGTAAGAAGGACTGCCTCCTTTTAGTGGCTATTTATTTATTTATGAAAATATTTTAAGAATGAGTTTAATATCTAAAATTCAGCAAAGATCCATCTTTTTCTCAGCCCAAGGAAAATGGATGTTTATCTTTCAAAAAAATATGAGTATATGAAATATAACACATAAGATGTCAGAATATTCGTTAGTCGAAATTTCATATTTATTTTTCACTAGAGTGAAGAAAAATAAATAAATAAATATGAAATTCTGACTAATGAATATTAGAAAGGACCTCTGGTAGTGTAGTGCCTAAGGCACTTGACTGCTGACCAGATGGCTGGTGGTTCAAACCCACTAGCCACTCCTCGGAAGGAAGGTTGGGCAATCCTACTTCTGTAGTGATACTGCCTCGGAAACCCAAGGAGGGGTCACTATGAGTCGGGTTTGACTCGACAGCACATAACAACAACAACAACAAAAGGCATTATGTTAAGATAGAAATAAATAGGTAGCTAGATAGATGGACAGATAATAGATAGAGAGATAGGCAGATATTGATACCTTATATACATTTGTATATACATTCACAAACATACATACCACCCACACATTGAAAATCTTTTTCTTATACTCCATTTTTTTTCCCCAAAACAGGACCTAGAAGAATTTAGAGTAAATTAGTATGTATCATTAGGGACAACACTAAAGCCATACATGTTTTCATGTATGCTGTATAAGAACCAGGTGTATTCAATTTTACTTTGAGCTTCTTTTATAAAAACTTCCCAAGAGACTGTACTCTTCTGCTACTGTGGGTATCTCTTATGATACGTATTAATTTATATTGGCAGGGAGTTTTGGAAGAAAGCCTTTGCCAGCTTTCCAACTAAAAATTATACAACTAAAAATGCTATAGCAATAGGTAGGTACAGAAAAATAGAAACTATAAAACTACAAGTAAGTTACTATTAACTTCTTAGAATTGCTATGTAAAGAATAGAGGGCAAATGAGATTTCCAAATCAGAGTGTCTAAGATATACTTATTTAAGCAATTCAATCTGATCAATATATGAACAAATAAATGAAACTAGATAAATAACAAATTTGCTATAGTACTGCTGACTTGTAACTTTAAATTTTGAACCTACAAAATAACTGGCAAAGAAAAATATGTATATTAAAAAATTGAATTGCTTCTGAAGAAACTTCAGTTGTTCAAGAATGCTCAATATATCTGTATTAAGGCATATAAAACCATAAATATATTTTGTGTCATTGGTAAGGATCCTATAAACTATCATTTTCTTTCAATGATGTCAAATGATTTAGAATATAAATTTAGCGGAGAAAAGACCGTAAAAAATGAATTCTATGACCTGAATTGCACACACATAGATATTTAAATAGAGTGTTTAAAAGCATTTTATTCAATCTCAATATCCCAAATTTGAAAGATAATTAATCTATCTCACCTATTCATACATCCCTATAACCCAGTTTAAGCCAATTCCCATAAGAAATATTAACTCTCATTATTATTGAAAATTGCATACCTTTCAATTAACCCATTGATTTGCTAATTATACACCTCACCTCTCAAAAGTTTCTCAGTGAGTTTCAGAGAAAAATATAAGAAAGCATTTTGAATTCTTAAATCTTTTTGATCTGTAAGAGTTATAGTTAAGTTTATTTAAATATTATTATAAAGTCAATGAATATGAATGGGAAGTTATAGAAATAATGTTTTCCTTCAGAAAAAGAACAAGAGTCTTCAAAATAGTAAATCTGGGAAGCTTAAAATCCAATTATATATATAATTGGTCTAAATTTCTGAATGTAGGAATTATTCTTCCTTTGTGAGTGATTCTGATTTTTGAAAATGAAAAGCAGTAGTTTCATAAGTGTATATTAAAAACACATAAGGTCAAGTAGAGAAGTATGTAATACTAATGTCTTAAATCTGTGTTCTCTGGAGGAACCAAAACTAGTGAAGAATCTATAAATGTATAGAGAGATAAATTTACCCCAAGAAGATGGTTTATACAATTTTAAGGAAGTGCTCATGTAATATTGGGAGCTGGCAAATCACAAATATGTGTGTCAGGTGACAGGCTGAAAACCTATGCTGGCTCATGAAGTTGTGGAATCCAAAATCTTCAGGTTAGATGGCTGACCAATGGCTTTTGCAGCCTTGTAACCAGAAACTGGAGGTCAGAAGATATAAAGAGTAGAAGGTGGAGAAAGAAAGTGAGCTTTGCCACATCTGTTGATATAATGGAGATAGGCTATACACTGCAAGAAAATACCTTTTTCAGCTGATTGGCTACTCATATCAGTTCATGAAGTAGAAGGTGATTATTACATAGTGTCTGCTAATTCACTGAGAATAATGGACTATACTAGTTGATACATAACATTAACCATCATAATTAGAGACTACATGACTCAAGATCTAGTAGAATTTGATTTTAAACCCACAAGTATAAATTAAAATGCTGTCTTTAAATAACTTAAATTATCTTTTAGGCTCAGGTTCTCCTTTTGCTAATTAGGATAGTTCATATATATATATATATATATTTTTTTGTCCTTTTCTTAAATGAGAAGTAAATTATTAAATTATCTACTACATGTAAAATAGGTTGTATTGATAGAAATATTTATCTGTTTATCTAAATATTTTCTAAGTATTCCAATAAATGTGATAGTAATAAACAGAAAGCAAAATAAAATGTCTCTTGCAATGTCTTCCTCTCAAGAAAGCTATAGTTAACAATTTTCTATATCATACTTGAGAATAAAAAAAGAGATAAAAGTTGTAAACAAAAAGTAAATTTAGTGTGCTTTTATACAAAATAGAGATCCAGAAGCTAGATTTATTATCCTGCTTTGTTATTGTTGTTGTTATATGCCATAGAGTCGGACCTGACTCATAGCCACCTCTCCTTGGATTTCTGAGGCAGTATCACTACGGAAATAGATTGTCTAACCTTCCTTCCGAGGAGTGGCTGGTGGGTTTGAACCACCAGCCTTCTGGTTAGCAGTCAAGTGCCTTAACATACATTCAAAAAAAAAAAAAAAAAAAAGAAGAAAGAAAACAAGATGATAGATAAGTAAGAGATACTAGACAACAAGCAGCACAGAACTGGGAGTCCCTAAGAGCATCTAAGAGAAGAGAGAAAACAAATAAACAAACAAACAAAAGCAATATAAGTCATATTACTGTAATACCTGGCTGTCTGAAGGGAGTTCTCATGCCCAAGTAATGCACAGATGGAGAACCCAAACAAACCCCTCTTATAATATTTAACAATATTATGTTAGACACAAAACTAGTAAAGAGACAGAAGACTAGAACAACTTGTTCTAATTTACATTTATACAATACTGCAATAAATAACAAGAGAATACACACTTAGTTTTTCCAAGTAAACACAGGATATGCATCCAGATAGACCATATGCAAGGCCACTAATAAAGTCTCAATAAATGTCAAAGGAAAGAAGTCATACAATATATGTTCTCTGATCACAGCAGAATTAAAGAAATCAATAACACAATATGATCTGGAAAATCCCACATTTTCAAATTAATCAATAAGCTTCAAAATAATCCAAGGAGAAATAAAAATTGAAATTGAAAATATTTTAAACAACTTTTTCCAATATTAAAATGTATGTGTATTGTAATTAAAGCAATGTTTAGAGAAAACATTATAACACTGAATACTTCTATTAGACAAATAGAAATGTTCAAAGTCAGTGACCTAAACTTTCACATTTAGAAACTAGAAAATAAAAAAGGAAAACTAAGCTTAAAATGAGAAGAATAAAATAAATTAATAAAGATAATAAATCAATAAAATAGAACCACAATAAAAAAAAAAATCAATGAATTGAAATGATTTCCTTTATTTTTTCAAACAACAATAATTGATAAAATTGTTGCAGATTCTTTCTTTGTTGGTTATCGGGGCAGGAAGGGGAGGGAACACTGGACACACACACACACACAAAAAGTTTTTTAAAAAAGTATGTTGTTGCAGATTGATCAGGAAAAAGAGGTAGAGGAGACCAATTATACAGACAATACACTAAAAATGCTACAGGCATTGTAATGATAACTCACTGCTGTCAACTCGGTTCAACTCATAGCGACCCCTCCTTGGATTTCCAAGGTAGTATCTCTACAGAAGTAGATCGTCCAGGCTTTATACCAATAAATTCAGTAAGTTAGATATGAACAGATTTCCTGTAAGATACAAACTACTGAAGATATCCATAAACACACTGCCATTGAGTTAATTCTTACCATAACAACATTTTTAGACAGAGCAGAACTTCTCTATAAGGATTCTAAGGCTATAAATCTCTGCAGAAGCAGACTGCCTCATCTTTCTCCCATAGAGCAACAGGTAGGTTCAAACCACCAACATTTTTATTAGTAGTTGAATGCTTTAAAACATATCTGTGGAAGATATAAATAATCTCAGCAGCATGTGACATCTACTTGAAAATTGAACTCATAGTCAAAAATATCTTATTCAACATTTACACAAAAATATAAAATAGATTCTACACAATCTCATACAGAACATGAGAGGAAATAAGTCATTTTATGAGGCCAGCAGAAATACCAAAGACAAAGGCAAAGATATTATAAGAAAAGAAAAATACAGACAATCATCCTTCATGAATGTAGACCCCAAAAGCCTTGACATTTCAACAAATGGAATTCATAAATTCATAAAAGATGTAGTACATCATGAGAGTTTGACTTCATTCCAAAAATGCTTTATTAAAGATTAAAAATCAATGCAATTTACAATATCAGCACATCAAAAAAGAAATACCATATGAACATCATTATAGATGCACAAAAAAGGATCTTAATAAATTCAATAACAATTCACAATAAAACTCTCAACAAACCGAAAGTTAAATAAAAACTCTTGAACTTGAAAAAGAACATTTATGAATAATCTTCAGCTAATATCATAATAAATGGTGAAGCCTGGAGGCTCTACATAAATATGAAAAATAACACAAGAATATGTGCTTTCATTAACTTTCATTAACATCATTTTCCACCTAAGAAACCCAGGTAGCTTAGCGTGTAAAGTTTTTGACCAATAACTTAAAGGTGGACAGTTTGTACCCACCAGTCACACAAGGGAGTAAGATGTGGTAGTCAGCTTCCAAAAAGATTATAGCATTGGAAATTCTATGGATAATTCTACTCTTTCCTATATGTCACTAAAATTCATAACTCAATGGTAAGGGATTTTTGTGTTGCTGTTCATTTTATACCAAAAAATATAATTAAAATCCTTACACCTGGCACATTAAACAACCTAATGACACATTTGAATTGTGGAGTTGGTGAATACTATTGAATACACCATGAAATGTCAGAAGAAGAAATACATCTGTCTCGGAGGAGGTGCAGGCAAAATGCATCTTAAAAGCAAGAATGGTGAGACTTATCTAGTTTACTTTGTACATGTCACCAAACAAACAAACTAAACCAAACTCACTGCCATAGAGTCAATTCCAACTGATAGCAATCTCCTTTGGATTTTCAAGGTGGTAACCTTTAAGGACGTAGATTGCCCAGTCTTCCTTCAATGGAGTGGTTGGTGGGTTAGAACTCCTAACCTTCTGGTTAACAGTCAAATGCCTTAGGCAGGCAGTATGCCACCAGAGCTCCTTACATGTCATCATTAGGGACCAATTACTGGAGAAATACATGCTTGGTAATATAGAGGGTCAGTGAAAATGAGGGAAACCTTCAGTGAGATGGATTGCCACACTGACTGCAACAATGGACCCCAATATAGCCAAGATTGTACAGAGACTGCTGGACATGGCAGTGTTTCATTCTGCCATGCATATGTTGGAGATGATTCAACTGCAACTAACAACATCAACAATTAAGTGAAGGCAAATGAGATTTTTCTTCTGAACATAAGTAATGGGAATGGACTAAATTTAAAGAAGCAAATTAACACAATTAGTATTTCCTCAGCATACAGTTAAAAGAATACAAATGGCAGAATAATAAATTAAGCATACATATTGATTATACTTCTTTTTAATTGTCTGAATAATCAAGACAAAATACAGTAGAATCTATTAAGTAATATCTATGTTACCAACAGGTTGTAGGATTTGGCTTTTGAGATTTTCAGATGGTTAGTTTTTATAATGTTTTATTATCTTATTTATTACAGAGGAGGAGAATTTTGATCTGCAGTGTTTTAGTTAATTGTGATTGGGTGAAAGTTTACAGAGCAAATATTTTCCCATTCAACAATTCACATACATTTTGTTTTGAGACATTCATTGCAATCCCCACAGTATAACTCTTCTCTTCCCATTTCAACTATGTTTACCATTTCCCTTCATTCTTCTTTCCTATTCTTTCCTGCCTTCTCAGCTTTATCAAGAGCCAAATGTTGCCCTTTTGCTGTAGTATAGTTGAATACTCTAATGAGTGCATAGTTTTCTGGTATTATTGTTCACCTTATAAACCAAAAACCAAACTCACTGCTCTCAAGTCTATTACAACTCATAGCCATCGCCGTTGTGTTTCTGAGGTGGTAAATCCTTATGGAAGTAGATTGCCCCATCCTCCTTCCTTGGAACAGCTGATGAGTTTTAACTGCCAACTTTCTCATTAGCAGTCAGATGCCTTAGGTACTATGACACCAGAGTTCCTTGTGTTCACCTTACACCCCTATCAATTGGCTGAAAATTCAGCAATGGGCGTTGAATTCAGTTCCCAGCCTGAAGGGTAAATGAGGGCTATAGTCCTGGGTGTTCCAACAGTCTTCAACAGCCCAGTGAGTCAGGTCTTTTATGATTTTGAATTTTGTTCCTCATTTTTCTTCTACTCTATCTGCGACCTCCTACTGTGATCCTTTTAAGAATGGTCAGCAGTGGTAGGTGGGCACCATCTAGTTCTTCTGGTCTCAGAGTCATGGAGGCATGAGTTCACATGGTCCATATGTCCTTTGGATTGTTTTCTTGTGTCTTTCATTTTCTTCACTCTTATTTGCTCTGGATGGGGAGAGACCAATAATTATGTCTTAGGTAACCATTCATAAGCTTTTAAGACCCCATTTACTATTCACTGAATTAGGATACAACATTGTATTTGTGGACTATGTTGTTATGCTAATTGCCTTAGTGTCTCCTGAGTCTATATTCCTGAGCCCCACTGAACAATAAAAAGATTTTGCCCAGTCTCACCCAGTCTTCTTCATTAAAAGACTTAAACTCCTTTTCTTTAGATTTCAAAATCCTATAAATAAACTTCTCTAACTTTCCCTCTTTGACACACCATGGAGAACATCAAGATGAGGTTATCTATTGCTGCAGTAAGTTAATAAAATCAATTGGGCTTGATCAACAGATTTTACCTATTAATCATTATGAGAAAGTAGAAATTAATGATAAAGCAAAATAAATAAGCTAGTATATGACTTTCAAATTTCTATTCAAAGCAAGTCATTAAAACAGGACATAAAAAATGTATATGTAATTAAAGTTTCCATCCAGTAAAAAAATAAAATATATAGCTAGGAATATAGAAATATACTGAAGAAAATCATGTATACATATAATAAAATTATAGGTGACTGTTGAGATTGAGAGTTATGTAACTCACATACATATGCGAAATTGGAGAGTTAATAAAACCAAAATGATAAATATAGAAAGGATAGGAATAATAGAACAAGGAAATTTCATTCAATAGGTATGTGGTTTATATTTATCTGATGGCTATAAAATATATTTTAAAATAATCATCTAAAATTTTTATTAACTGATTTAAAAAGTCAATCTTAGTAAATCATATAAAGTCAACATAATATAATACTTGACATCTGAAAACAATACAATCAACATGGAATTTGTCACAGGAAACAAAGAAAACAAAGCAGTCTGAAATCGCTCAGACATTTTAATGATTCACTATATTGTCAGTTCTATGGAAATTTAAATGACACATTAAAAAAACCAAACTCACTGCCCTTCAGTCAGCCCTGACTCATAGCGATCCCTCCTTGGGTTTCGGAGGCGGTGTCACTACGGAAGTAGATTGCCCAACCTTCCTTCCAAGGAGTGGCTGGTGGGTTTGAATGGCCACTCTTCTGTTTAGTAGTCAAATGCCTTAGGCACTATGCCACTAGAGCTCCTCCTAAATGACACATGAGAGCCTTAAAAAAATGAAAATTGAGCATTTTAAATTTAGTGATATGAAACCTAATTACAATTAATGATAATCCTGAGCATATGTCTTTGCATTAATACAAGAATTTGAAACTGAATTAAATATTCAACAAAGTAAATAAAATAGAATAACACTGGTATTAGACATGAAATAAATTAAGTAAAATAGAATAAAGCTAAAACAAGTCATCCATAAAAAAAGGATTGCTTCTCTCAAAAGAAAAAAGAAAGTAAATAAAACAGAAAAATAGTCACATCTAATCCAGGAAAAAGATGAATTAATAAGAAAGAAGTAGTTTAAAAAACTATAGGAGAAATTTTTAGAAAGAGATTACAATATTCAACTATAAGCCAATAAATCAGAAAATATAGATGAAATAATTTTGCTAGAAAAATTAAATTATATAAACAATATAATGGTTGCTTATAGTCCAAAAAGTTAAGATAAATTACTGATCTTTTTAAAATTGAAGGCTCTCAAATTGGGCTCTTGGTCAGGCTAGCCTCCAAATTATTAGTCTGGCCAAACAGAAATCTGTATACATTTTTAGCTTATCAGTCTAGTTAAGGAAGCAACCTCTCCCCCTTCATTTGCAATGTGTGTTAAATCAAATCAAAAATGTTTTCCATCTGCAGAACTTCCCATGACTTGTGATCTGTGTTCCAAAACTTTTTAAGGTTTTCAGTCACACAAATTCTCTCCTAATCAATCTCACAAAACAGATGTATGTGGGGGAAAAAAAATCATTAGCTCTTCTCTATTTCTATTCATTGGCCTGTTTCATCTTCTCTTAACTAAATTTCTTTTGAGTGTTTTTAAAACTCAAGTCTATGTAAGGACTAGGTTTAAGGAAAATAAAAAAAAAAATGTTACTTTACTCTGCCTTTTTATCTCTTGGTTTCTCACGCTCTTGCTTTCTCTGTCTTATATATTTTTCTCCTTTCAATTTTCCTTGAACTCTGGTGGCCTGGTGCCTAAGGCAATTTGAACACTAACCAGAAATCTGGCAGTTCAAACCCACCAGGTCTTGGAAGGAAGATTGGGCAATTTAATTCCATAGAGATACCACCTAAAAACCCAAGGAGGGGTTGCTATGAGTCGCATCAACTCCACTGCAGGTTTTTTTTTTTTTTAATGAGGCATATGGAATAAGATTCAAATCACAGCTCTGGAACTGTGGTAAAATTTGTCTGTATAGTATTTTTATCCCTTTTATATGCTTTAAAAAATCATATAGTAATTTGATAAAATAGATGTAGCAGTGGTTTGTAAGACTAATTGCATTTTGCTCAAATTATCCTTTTAAATCTCTGGACTTAGTTTTTGAATGTAACTATTTGAGATTTTCTTCTAACAATTCACAATTCTGTTACTTAATTTTTTTATTTGACTATCTTAATCAGTATTTTTCACTGAAAAATTAAGATTCTAAACACACCACAAAGTAGAATGAGGAAATATCAACATATCTTTGAGGAAACTGTGGGGTGGACTCAAAAAAAAGACGAAAACATTGATCCCAACAGGTAGCTCTAAAGGGAAGAGAGAATACAGATGACCTGGAGTGGGGTGGAACTAAATTGTGTCAGAATTAGAGTAGATTGCTGTGGAGACAGGAAATCATCCAGGCAGGCATGGATGACACACAATCATGGGCAAGGAACTAGGGGGATATAACCCCAGTGTTATGTTCAGTGCTTAAATAAATGGTGAACACGACACAGTTTACCTCTTCTCATGAAACACATGAATCACTGGTGATGGAGACATGAAACTAAATATCCCAGTAGAGGTGATAGAGATGATTTATCAATTAAGTGCAGAGTGTCATGGGAACGCAAAGAAAGCTAGACGTGGAGATTTAGTGAATAATTTTTGAAGAAACTTAAGTCCAAATTAAGTCAACAACAATTCTAAAGAGAAAAGACTGTGAAAATCTTTTGGAAGGAAAATAAAAATACTACTTTTTGAGAACTTTGTATATGATAATATGTGTGTGAAGTGAGAGTAATAATAGAAAGATAGGGCAAGTAAGTCAGAGGTAGCTTATGATGAGTCTTGTGAATAGTGATAAGATAGGTGGACT
The DNA here is from genome assembly GCF_000298275.1 of Orycteropus afer afer. NCBI lineage: Eukaryota > Metazoa > Chordata > Mammalia > Tubulidentata > Orycteropodidae > Orycteropus > Orycteropus afer. Next base: position 5,495,880 of record NW_006921812.1, on the reverse strand, counting down.
TTTCCTGAAACAAAGAAATAAGAGAAAATTTATTATTATTCACATACAGCATTGCAGATCTTCCAACTAATAAAGCACAACATATTTTCTTGAAAGTCTGGGACTTATATGTGTCAAATAAGAGATCAAGGTCATCTTATGTCCTGAGATTCACACCAGAACAATAAAGCTCACATGTGTAGCTATTTGGACAGCTGGAAAATCCAGTGAATAAAAATCCTACTAATTTTATATCATATCACTAAAGGAAGAATTTTGAAACAAAGTGATGATTCTGGTGTTACCATGCTTTGTAGTAATGATGTAGCAAATTGTAACAAAAGAAGAAAGGTATATTAGGAAAATTTATTTCAAGTTAGCTGAGAATGATCAACCAGTTTCATATTCTATTATGAAAAGTAACAAAAACAAAAAAAAAATGAAAGTCTGTAATATACAAAACAGAAAGACTGTCACTTTTACACTGGGGTTGTAACAACTGTTGTTTATCTCTGTTTATCAACTTCTTTCCCAGATATTTGATTCAAACCTTCTAAGAAGAATTGAAACATTTAAATTATGGTGTTGATGAAGAATATTGAATACACCATTTACTGACAGAATAAGGAACAAACCTGTCTTAGACGAAGTACAGTCAAGATGCTCCTTAGAGCCAAGGATGACAAGACTCTGTCTCCTTTACTTTGGTCACATTATTGGAAAGACCATTCCCTGGAGAAGGGTTTCATGCTTGGTAGAAGAGAGAGTCAATGGAAATGAGGAAGACCCTCAGTGAGATGGATTGACACAATGGTTGCGATGACAGGCTCAAACATGGCAAGGATTATGAGAATGGCTCAGGACCTTGCAGTGTTTCATTCTGTTATACACAAGGTTGCTAGGAGTCAGAAGTGACTCAATGGCACATAACAACAAGGATCTCCTTAAATATTTCTGTCACTATTACTCTATGCTGATAATTTTTGACTTAAGGAATAAAGTCCATTTTCTTTTTCTAAATGCAGATATATTCTTCTGAAAATAATTGACAAAATTATAAGTACCTCTATTTTCAGGCAATGACACATAAATGCCAAGAAATGGATATCAAATGTTAGTAGTTTGTCTCAATATTATGTCTTATCATTTTTACTTTATTTCACAGCTATTATGCTACAGTTGTTATTTTTTTCCTTGTAATGAACTACTGCATAGTGAGTCACTCCTGAACTCATATCTTCTGTCACTGCTAGTCACAAGAGTTCTGCATTATGATGATAATTTGTCTCACTTTAAATTTCCTGGTTTATTGCGTTTTCTTTTATTTTTAAGAACAAACAGCATTTTGTTCATTCCAGTGCTTCTATTTAATAAGTTTGAATAACTGAGACTTTTCTACTCTAACCCTTTGAAGCATTTTGAACCCAACCTACTTTGACAATAGCCAGCTGACTGAGTTCTGTCTGGAGAACCTAATTTGTATGAGTGAAACACACAGAAGACAGCAACTAAATTTGTAAGCAAAATGAAGTGTAGGGAATGTGGCACTCACTGTGAAAGCAGAAAACAGCAAGCCAACAGTTCAGGACGTCATTCAAATGGACTCAAGGTCACTTCTTTTTGTCTACATTTCTTACAAGGTCTTACTCCGAGGTAGTAGATGGAAGAAATGAATTTTTCATGAAACATGGGGCCTAAGGAAAAGGAAGAAAAATGTCTATCCCATTGTGTAGACCTGGAGTGAAGCATAGGGCCAGTGGACTACAGAACATCATAGGACAAAGTTTGTCTTTTTGTTCTACCACACAGTTGGGTGAATGGACTTTGGCAGCATTTTGTTTACCTAGTGCCACTCTTGTAAAATTATACTACAAATGGGATGGCTTGAACACACAGGAGTTTATTCTTAAAATTTGGAGGTTTAAGTCCAAGTTCAAAGTGCCAGGCTCTAGGGGCTTGGTGAATGTCCCTCAGCCTTGGGCTTCAGCTCTGCCTCCAGTTTCCAGAACACTGAAGCTAGAGGCTTTTCTTCACACAGACAGCTGCTGGCTGCTGAGGCTGCCAAGCCCAAGGTTGACAAGCAAATGGCACAGTTCCAATGTTACCAAACCACACGGCAGGCCATTATTTCAATTCAATTGTAAGTCCCAAGATCAGCAGAGCATGGCAGGCAGCATGAACAATGACTCGGCTACATGAAGGGTCCAAGCGTGTCATAAGCTAGAGACCATCCCCAAGGCTTCTCCTTATATACATTGTTCTGCCTACCTAGTGCCATTCTGACAGGAATACACCACAAATGGGATGGCCTTAACAAACAGGAGTTTATTCTTACAATTTGGAGGCTTTAAGTCCAAGTTCAAAGTGCCAGGCTCTAGGGGCGGGGTGAAAGCCCCTCAACCTTGGGGTCCAGCTTTGGCTCCTATTCCCAGCCCACTAGAGCTAGAGGCTTTTCTTCATTCAGACAGCTGCTGGCTGCTGAGGCTGAGAAGCCCAAAGGTTGACAAGGAAAAAGACACAGTTCCAATATTACCAAACCACAAGGCAGGCCATTAACTTAAGTCCATCGCAAGTCCCAAGGTTGGCAGAGCATAGCAAGCTGCTGAGCAATGACATGGCTACATGCAGGGTCCAAGTGTGCCATAGGCTACAGACCATTCCCAAAGGCTTCTCCTTATATATAAGAAGCAGACAACATACCCAAAGGCAGCTACTAAGCTGCTCGTGGTAGATCCCACCATGGAGCTGATTGCCAGTCTCCTCATGGGGATTAACTACCACCAGCTGCCCAGCCACTCAACCAGGCCCAGCCAAGTTGACACACAAACCAAACTACCACAATTCCACCCCTTGTCAACTTGACATCTGTACAGATCTACATTGGGTGGCATCTGTACAGATCTCCTCACTCAGTGGCTCCAGGCCCCAGTCCCTCTAAGTGTTGACTTTACCCCCTTGTCCTGGTGGGCCCTGTTCCTCTCCCTCTTGGGCATGGCAACCCCGCCCCCTCACTCTTGGGTAGCAGCTATGGCTCCATCCCACTGGATCACATGAATGAGCAGCCCCACACTCCAGAACCAAGTTGGTGAAGGCCTGGTTCTAGGGGTCTGTGATCGTTCCATCCCCAAAGGCCATGCTCCTACCCTTTCAGGTTGAGGCAGCTCTGCTTCCATTTCCTTGGTCTCTTCGCTTCTGCCGATTAATGCCTGAGGGCAACCCACTCTGCCAGGAATCTCTTGCCCCAAAGGACATTTAGCTTTCTTGCTCCATAGGCTGGCCAACCTGCTACTCCATTTCAAGCCAGTGTCTTCTATCATTTAATGCTTGAAGGCAACCCACTCCACAAGGAAGCCGCCTAACTAAAGGCATCAAGCTTTCTCCTCCATGGGCTGGTAAGGCTGTCACTGTCTCATGCTGGTTCTCTCAGCTCTGTTGCTGCTGTCCCTCATGCCAGTCTATGGGCTCTGCTCCTGCCATCTCTCATGCTAGTCTTTTGTTTCTGTCCTGCCATCTGTCATGTTGTATGCCGGGATCTCTCTGCCAGGTCTCGAGTCAAGGATGTACTCCACTCCTGTTTCCACATTTTAGGTACCTGTCAGAGCGGCACCCCACTCCTGGTACTAAATTCTGTTCTGGTTACCTCATGCCGCTCTGACAAGAATTTACCACAAATGGGATCACCTTAACAAACAGGAGTTTATTCTTACAATTTGGAGGCTTTAAGTCAAGAAGCAGACCATAATCCCAAAGATTGCTACTCAGCTGCTTGTGGTAGATCCCACCATGGAGTTGATTGCCAGTCTCATCATGGGGAATAACAACCACGAGCTGCCTATCCACTCAGCCAGGCCTAGCCAAGTTGACATACAAACATAACTGTCACAGGCAGTGACAAATAATGCATAAAATTCCCTGAGGCATAAACCTGGATGATAAAGGAGCACAGGAAACACATATTCCATCTATGCTCAGGGAATGATTCAGAATTCTCAGTGTCATGGGCAGTATCTAGAACTCTGGTTTACATATTATAACACATTACATTAATTTTTTATTACCAAGGGAAACATCCACCTACATATCTGTTTAATGCTTGGAAAATTTGTAATATCATCATTGCATCTATAATATCATGCTGTTGCTGTTGTTGTTAAGGTGCTGTCAAGTTGGCCCCTACTCATGCAACCCCTCCTTGGGTTTCTGAGACAGTATCACTACAGAAGTAGGATTGCACAACTTTCCTTCCGAGGAGTGGCTGGTGGGTTTGAACCACCAGCCTTCTGGTTAGCAGTCAAGTGCCTTAGGCACTATGCTACCAGAACTCCTTTATAATATTATAGACATCTTAATTTGAATTTATAATATCCAAGATATATTTTTTAAATTTTGTAAGTAAAATATATCAATAATTCTGTAGGACCCCTGTGAATCCTTTGCTCTTATGTAGGTCAGATGAATGAATTTTTTTATTCATTTATAAAAAGAAAAGTGAAAGAGGGGGAAAAGGAAGAATAAAAAAAGGAAGAAAAGAAGGAAGTGATGATTATACAATATAACATACATGATTATATATTGGTAACAAATTAAAGTTGGAGTCAGCTTAATGACAACTAACAAGTGTTATAGTGAGCCAATTGGACTGTAAATCACCCAAGTCACATGCATTTAAAATGTTAGAACAATATCCATCTGACATGAATACATGTTTCTAGATGTTATGTAAATAAACATAAATGTGATCCAGTGAATATTTTGATAGGTTAATCTACATTAGCCCCTCTCATATATATCCATGTTAAATGGGTTTTGTTTAGTTATGCTTCATAACCTTGAATCTAAATGAATCATACTTCTGTGATAGTTTCTAGATTTTGTCTAATAATTGAACTATTTCTCTCTCTTTTTTTCTTTCTTTTCTTTTCCTTGATTTTATTCTGCCTTCCTTCTTAATCGCATGCAAAAGTGCACCTCCAGATCACCAGGTGGGATTTAAGGTTTTCCTATTAGAGATCTGGTTAGGGTTAATATTAAAAGTTATTATTACAATCTATAATAACCAAATTAAAAGAGGTAAAATGAATAAAATTGCATAAACAATGACAGATAATTAAACAGATGAACAAAATCAACTGGAAAACAGTTTGAAATAGAGAACAGGCAAATTAAGCAGCACCTGTTTTTTAATAATCATTATAAGTCTTAATGCCTAAATAAGATGATGAGCCATCAAACTGTTACCTTAGGGATTACAGTAGCAGTGAACATGGGAGCTAGCTTTCATTTCATTTTGAATCTTATTTGAAGAAATGAGCTTTAGTATATGATGCAAGTATGTTTTTCAGGTAAATTGACAACTATTCTAAGTCAGAAGTAGTGAAAAAGTCTTATGACATGACAAGAAAACACTGAAGACTAAATTATTTTAAGTAAAACAACAATATAATACCAGAGCATAGTAATGTTCAGGCTTTGTCAACTTTATACTAGCAAGGAGTGCAAAGGTGCAGAGCTTCTGCATATACTGTGGTATTTGAGCTATAAAACCCCATAATAACTTTCTAAAGAATTATAATAATGCATTCAATATGTTTAATTGTAAAGTATAAAATATGAAGGAAATCCCCTCAGCCTTTGAACTTAACTTACTTTGAACGGATAGAAGAGTTAAAATTCTGAATTTCATGACACTGAAATTGAAAAGTTAATTTTGACCACCATTTCCACATTATAAATAGATAATCATTTTTCAAGTCCCCAGTTTCTATTTTATGTAATTTATATATCTCACACATTCTAGCTTCTGGCTGACAGATCTATAAGGAATACACTTATGGAAAAAATAGCATGCAGTATGCCTATCAAATTATATTCTTTCACATGAAAAATATCTAAATATGATGCATATGGCATTCCTCTCCTCCTACATACATGCTGAAACAACTATCTGTTGACAATCTGGTGACTATGACATAGGTTAAGTTAATGGTTTGGTAGTTTTCTTTTAAACTTCATCTGCCCCTAAGCTGTTCTTTAATAACTACAGTTTAGACAGCTCTCAGATACTGTTAAAACCAACTGCCATCCAGTCCATTCTGACTCATGGTGACCCAATGTGTGACAGAAGTAGTACTTTGCTTTCTAAGATTTTCCACTATTGCTTTATTGGAAGTAGATTGCAAGGTCTTTCTTCTAAGGTTGCTGTTGTTATGTGCTGTCAAGTCGGCCCTGACTCATAGCGACCCCTCCTTGGGTTTCCGAGGCAGTATCACTACGGAAGTAGATTGCCCAACCTTCCTTCAGAGGAGTGGCTGGTTGGT
>NW_006921812.1:5488041-5489165 GCF_000298275.1 Orycteropus afer afer | reverse complement strand
TTATACTACTACCAAATTCTAATTTTATGATCTTTACTGCTGAAGATGTTATTACATAGCAGTTTTTTTGGCTAACGGAAAAAGACACAGGAGATGAAGGATACTTACATAGGTCATTAAATATAAAAGAGCCATTAGTTTTTCCTCTAAAGAATATTCTATTACTGACCATCTGATTCTGTGATGTCTTCCATGTTCCAGGATGTTTATGGTGCTGAATAGAATATTTCCTAGAAATCTTATTTTCTGTTTCCAAACTCTTATAATTTTTCTGCCTGTGGTTTTATGTTAGTTTCAGATTAGGGATAATGTTGGGCTAAATCAGTTCTATTCTGATAATGTTAAGATTACAGCAGCTATATAAGTAAACTGAACAGTTCCTAAATCATGCTATTAGAACTTTCAATGGATCCTTCTGGTGAGTTTACACAAAAAAATATTTCACAGGTATCCAAGAATTAACCAATTTAGTAAGTAAAAACAAAGATGTCACTTTGAAGACTAAGTTTTCCCTGACCCAAGCCATGGTATTTTCAGTGGCATCATGCACATGTAAAAGCAGGGAAATGAAAAAGGAAGACTGAAGAAAAATTGATGTCTTTGAATTACAGTGTTGGTGAAGAATATTAAACATACTGTAGACTGAAAGAAGAAAGAAAAGATCTGCCTTGAAAGAGGTAAAGCTAGAAGGCTCTTTTAAAATATGGATGAATGAGACTTTGTCTCACCTACATTGGACATGTTAGAAAGAGGGAACCAGTCTCAGAAGAAGCACAATATGTTCGGCAAAGGAGAAAAATCAATGGAAAAGAGGATGATCTTCAATGAGATGGAATGACACACTGGCTGCAACAATGGGCTCCAACAAAGCAATAATTGTGAAAATAGTGCAGGAGTGAGCAGTGTTTCATTCTGTTATACACAAAGCCACTATAAGTTGAAATCTACTGGATGGCACCTTACAACAACAACAACAACAACAACACCTACAATAAATAGAAAAACTGTTGATTTTTCTCTCCTATAATAACTTTCTGGTAGCATAGTGGCTAAGACACTTGCCTGCTAACCAGACGGCTGGCGGTTCAAACCCACCAGCCACTCCTCGGAAGGAAGGTTGGGCA
>NW_006921812.1:5476908-5479811 GCF_000298275.1 Orycteropus afer afer | reverse complement strand
GAGGGGAGCTGTTGCATTGTGGTAAACTGTGGTCAATTACATGAGACAAAGTATATGTGAACTGCTCTATGGAGAGTGAATTTGCTCTGTAAATCTTCACCCAAATCATAATAAAAAATAATAAAATAAATAAATAAATAAATAAGAATGTGGAAAGAATGCACTGAGTTACTGTACAAAAAATAATTGGTCGATATTCCACCATTTTCAACCAAAAAACCAAACTCACTTCTGTCGAGTTGGATCCAACTCATAGCAACCCCTCCTTGGATTTCTGAAGTGGTATCTCTATGGAAATAGATTGCCCACCCTTCCTTCTGACAAGTTGCTGATGTGTTTGAACCACCAGCCCTTTGGATAGCTGTCAAATGCCTTAGGCACTACGCCACCAAAGCTCCCATTTTTAAGAGGTAATATTTGGTCAAGAACCAAAGATATTGATGGAAGAAGTCCAACCTTCACTAAAGGAATTGGCAAAAAATGGTCTTCGGGATTGAAAAACCACCCATTGAGTTGTTTCAACAAATGAATTCAGTGCTAGGGGTGCTTACTCATCTAAACCAAGAAATTTGGAAGACCGCTATCTGGCCAACTGACTGGAAGGGATCCATATTTGTGCCCATTCCAAAGAAAGGTGATCCAATAGAATGTGGAAATTATCGAACATAACCATTAATATTATACACAAGTTTTGTTTTTTTTTTTTTTTTCTGAAGAAAATTGCAACAGAATATTGACAGGGACCTTTCGGAAATTCAAGCTGGATTCAGAAAAGGACATAGAATGAGAGAAATCATTGCTAATGGCAGATGGATCTTGGCTGAAAGCAAAGAGTACCAGAAAGATGTTTTTGTGAGTTTTATTGATGAAGCCAAGGCATTCAGCTGCTAGAATCGTAACAAATTATGGATAACATTGTGAAGAATATGAATTCGAGAACATTTAATTGTGCTTATGAGGAACCTGTACATAGATCAAGAGGCTGCTGTTCAAGCAGAAGAAGGGGATACTGCATGGCTTAAAATCAGGAAAGATGGGCTTCAAGTTTGCACCCTATCATCTTACTTATTCAGTCTGTATCTTGAGCAAATAATCCAAGAAGGAGAAGTATATGAAGAAGAATGCAGAGTCAGGATTTGAGGAAGAGTTTTTAACCAGCTGTGATGTGGAAATGACACAATTTTGTTTGCTGAAGTTGAAGAGAATTTGAAGCACTTACTGATGACGATCAAAGAAAGTGTTCAGTATGGCTTACACATCAACATAAAGAAAACAAAAATTCTCACAAATGGACCAGTAAGCATCATCCCAACAAATGGAGAAAAGTGATGCCAGAGATTTTGCTGTACTTGGATCCATAATCAACACCCATGGAAGCAGCAGTCAAGAAATCAGACGCCATATTACACTGGGGAAATCTGCTGCAAAAAAATCTCTTTAAAGTGGTAAAAAGAAAAGGTGTCACTTTAAAGTTTATAATGCACTTAACCCAAACCATGATATATTCAGTCTTTTTATATACACAGAAAGCTGGACAATGAATAAAACTGAAGAGGAAGCGAAACTTTTGAATTGTGATGTGGTGATGAATAATGAAAATATAGTGGTCTGCCAGAGAATAGTCAAATTTGTCCTGGAAGAAGTACAGCTGGAATGTTCCTTAGAAGCAAAAATGTCCAAATTTCATCTCAACTGCTTTGGCCATTTTCTCAGAAGGGACTAACTAGTCCTTGGAGAAGGGTATCAGGCTTGGTAACATAGAGGGTCAGCCAAAAATGAGAAGACCTTCATCAAGATGGATTAACACAGTGGCTACAACTATGGACTCAAGCATATCAGGGATTGTTATGACGGCTCAGGAACAGGCAGTGTTTTATTCTGTTGTACATGGAGTCAACATAAGGTGACACTGGCTTGACAGCATCTACAAACAACAACGGTAGTGATATGGTGCCAGGGAAATCTCTTCAAAGGAGATATCACCAGAGAGACTCTACTGGGAAACAACCAATGGGAAGGAGAGAGCTGTGCCTTTGACTTGAATTGCCAACAAAGTGGTGAAAGAATTTAATTAAACAATCAAAACTATTAAAAACTACTAAAACCTATTATAAACTACAATGTCAAAAAACGGGGGGGATATGTGATATGATAGAATTTTGAAATGCTAATGGATTCAATACAGAGCAATATCATCTGATTGTCTATAATGCCTCTAAATAAATAATCATATTTTCTAGTCAACCAAGAAAACAGTCTTAATATAACCAAACCAGTTAATTAAAAAAAAAAAAGTTCATATCAGCATATCATGATCCAAAATATATACCTCTCAAAACAAGATCTTAGATGTCTTTTAAAAATGAGGGGACCCTGTAAAAAATATATATAGATTTTAGTAGACATCTTTTTAAAGTTTAAAAGTCTACAAGTGGAAAAAAAGTAATCAGACTTGCATTTGTTTGACTTCTTAAAATTTCTTTTTTTTTTTTTCTTCATTTTCTGAGTTCTAGTTTAGAGTATATTGTTTCATAACTTCAATGTATTTGACCGTAGCTTTTATGTGGGAGTTGGTGAGATGAGAAACTTCAAACTGTGATTTTTAAACCCTCAGTTCAAATGCTCTGGGGTGATACTGTGAAGAGACTTCCTTAAAATAAATGATTTGATCTTCAATCATGAAAAGTGTTTAACTTCCTGGAAAGATTCCAGTTTGCTGTTCTGAAGAACTCAATTTAGCACTTTCATCAACTTTCAGTTATCCATGTTACTGAAGGGATGCAGTAACATGAATAAACTCAAAAGTGTTAATTTTAAGAATTTACATGAAGTATTATTATTTTTTTAGTAGATTTAGTGGTCTAGCTGTCTTGTATCTTGGATAATAAAATTAGCGTTTTTTT
>NW_006921812.1:5471413-5476808 GCF_000298275.1 Orycteropus afer afer | reverse complement strand
CACCAGCCACTCCTCGGAAGGAAGGTTGGGCAATCCTACTTCCGTAGTGATACTGCCTCGGAAACCCAAGGAGGGGTTGCTATGAGTCGGGGCCAACTCGACGGCAAACAACACAACAACATAATAACTTTCATTAAGTGTGTTTTATACTTCATCTTTTTTTTTAACTGAAATAAAAAAAATAATAATAACCCATAAATAGTACCAAGGAAATGAAATTATGGATATGTTTTTAATATGAAACATAAATAGGTAGAGAAAGATTAAGGAGCAAATATACTTCAAGGGTTGAGTCCCCAGGTGATGCAAATGGTTAAGTACTCAACTCCCAGCCAAAAAGATCAAATCCACCCAGGGGTTCTTCAGAAGATAGGCCTGGCAATTGGTTTCTGAAAGATCACAGCCTTGAAATCTGTATGGGGAAATTCTATTCTGCACACATGGAATCACCTTTAGTCTAAATTGACATGGCAGTAACTAAAAATAATATAAGAAAGTAGTAATTAAAGCAACACTTAACGAATTATACATGCTTCATAATTTTCTTAGATGTTTAATAATTTCTGATAGCTTAGTAGATAACTATAGTAATGAACCATACATAATTATAATGATAATACCCAAGAATTCCAATTATTAGGAAACCTTCACCCCTCTAAGGATACATGCTATTTTTTGACCTATTTATTTTCCTGCATCAGTAGCTGTGTATACAATTTCACAGTAAGATTTTTTTTAATAAAATGCAATGCCTATTAGATAAGTTGACAATATCAACCTACCATAATTTTATACAGCATTTTCTATAAGTAACCATTCTTTTAACATGCCAAATAGATGTTAAATGTTATATCAGATATTTCAAAAAAAGTGTTATAATACTACAAATAATTTTAGAGAATTACAATTATTATAAATACTTACAGGTCTTTATAGCATTTAAGTTTTATATGAAACTACTGCCAGTGTTCAGAAATAGGTCACATGCCATAATTTTATAAATCCAAAAAATGTCACTTGCAATTTTATTGTCTAAATTTATAGCATTTTACCTAATGTATCCCCTTTAAGACCTTATACCTCCAAGGCCTGTAACTGTGGCATGATACTAGAAGGGCTGTTATATATACACTTTACCAACTGCTCAAGATGGCTAAACAACTGCCAAAGAAAACAGTGCAACATGGAAAAAAACATATAAAGACCTATAGTTATACCTATACTTTACTATATTGAAAGCTATTTTTTGTTATAATTCTGAGAGGATATAAAATAGCCCTTTATAAATAAATTGTATAAATATTGTTCCTGAAAATAGCACTGGATTGGAGGTATAATGGAACAACTAAATAATAATAAATTTCTTCTTCGATGATTTTCCTATTCCAAATAATTTATTAACATTGTATAAGTCTTTTCCTCATGCTTAATGAAGACTAAGAAATCCTAGAAAGTTATTACAAACTTTTATCTTCTCAATTTCCATTATATTTTCTATCTTCTGTGTGTCTGTGTTGCTGATCAAAATGCTCCTAAATTATTTGTTTGCATATACTGCATCATAATGAATCGATGAATTCAGTCTTACCTGGTATGTACCAACAAAAATTCCTCAAAATCCCACCTTGAGAGCCTTAATACTTCTTGTCTAGTATTATATGGTCATCCCCTGCAATTCTGCACTAAACCAATGACATATTAGAAACATTAGTATTATTAGTGTCCATTAGCCAACACTATGAAGGTCTTGGAGGAATATAGGACTAGATATGGCAGAAATAAAAATCATTGACATTGAAGAGGTGTTGACATTGAAAGGAATTGGTGTTAGATGGTCATTGAAAATTACAGAAACCAAAACAAAATTAGCTTAAGCTGGAAAGAGAATTAAGAGGGAAATATGACTTTGAGAAGAAGAGCAATACTCACACCTATGTAGTTATGAGGGAAAGAGAAAGTAATTTTGTTTTACCTCTTTGGATCTTGTTTTCATCCTGATGACTAAAAACAGGAGATGACAGTTAATGGGAGAGTAAATATTATTAATAAATCTCAGTAAAAAGACACTATTTGGAGTAGTAATTCTTAGTAAAAGTTACTTTGAACTCAATTTTCAGAACATAGTGGTCAGTAGAATGCATGTATCCAACAGTTATAATTACAGTGAACTAATGTTAGCAATTAGTAGAAAAACTAATGTCTTCTCTTCCAGTTTTTGATGAATACACCAGATATAGAGCTTACCTTGGACAATGTGAAATATTGCTGTGGAATAGTTAAATTCCACACAGTAGTATACTGACTTGACTTATGATTCCTAGTGCCCCTCACTCACCCCTTCCCCCCCAAAAATTAAAAATACAATTCCTAACCATTGGCACCTGAAAATGTGATGTTATTTGACAATAAGTTTTCTGTAGATGCAATCCAGCTGAGATCTTACTGGTTTAAGATGGACCCTAAATTCAATGGTTAATACTGTTTTAAGAGAAAGGATAGCACAGAAACTCAGCAACACTGAAAGTCACATAGGAAGAAAAGCTATGTGAGGATGCAGGCAGAGATTGGAGTGATGCAGCTAGAAGCCAAAGAACATCAAGGATTGCTATTTCCCACTGGAAGCTAGACAGAAGCAAGGGAGGACATTTTTCTGGAGTCTTCAGAAGGAGCATGTTCCTACCAACACCTTGATTTCAGACTTCCAGGCTCCAGAACAGTGAGAGGATAAATTTTTGTTGTTATAAACCACTTAGTTTGTTGTATTTTGGTAAGGTAGCACGAGAGAATTATAATAGTAGCTATTCATGTGAATTCACTGGTAAGTTTAAAAACAATTATGTTCTTGAATATTCACAACTTCAAAGTATATTTTGAGGTATTAGTATAAATATAATTTTAATATAATTAGGAAATTAAATTGAAATGACTGTAATTATCTAGGTGGAAGTCAACTTTTCCTGTAATGAATTGGACCATTTTCAATGATCACTTACTATCCTTATTAACCAAACATTTTCTGATTTAGTAAAATAAACTAATTATGTGGAAAATGGCTCACTTTTCAGATATAAAATACGTTTTATTTTAAAATATAGTATCATCCTCTAAGATATCTAGAGCAATTGTTGAGCCAACAAAGTAGAATATATGCAGTTTAGGAGCTGATTATCAGCAGTCACTGCAGTAGTTTCATTTTTCATTTTGAGGAAGACTGCCCAAAATATAAGCACGGTAGTTGGACTGTAATTCAAAACACCACCTACCACAAAGCAAATAAAGGAAAGAAGTTACCATTGAAAGTGCTAAAGATGACACAGTATGACAGTAGGGTGTTGGGAAGAAATTTTTCAGGCTGTAGGAAGTTAGAAAAAGGGAACATTTTCTGAAAAAATCATGTAGACCACTTGTCCATGTGAAAAAAAAAAAAAGTACATACTGTTAAATTCTGGATGTTTCACAAGGGGAGAAATGGCACTAAAAGCTAAAAGTAAACTTTGCCACAGATGTGGGTCAAATGGAACACTTAAAGAGTAATGTGACAAATATTAAAATACCAGATAAGGCCCAAATGGTGAAAGATAATTTGATGATCTCTTTGCTAAAATTAAATAGTAATTGTTTGAAACAAAATGGATAAAAGTGTTGCTATCCTCAAGAGCTCTGGTAGTATAGTGCCTAAGGCATTTGACTGTGAACCAGAAGGCTGGTGGTTTAAACCCAAACCCTGGGAAGGAAGGTTGGGCAATCTACTTCCGTAGTGATACCACCTCGGAAACCCAAGGAGGGGTTGTTATGAGTTGGGTCCAACTCGATGGCACACAACAACCACAACATGAAATTCTGATGTAAAGATTTTTATTTTAATCATTGGGAAATTATTTAAGATAAAATAATAAGTACAAGGTACTTTCTGACCAGAACTTGCCATAAATTTACCCTCTGTCAGTGGGGTCACTACATGGCACAAAGAGCTTAGCATTGTGCTATTAACCAAAAAGTCCACAGTTTTAATGCATAGTGGTGCATTGGAAGAAAGGCTTGGTATCTACTTACTAAATAGTAAAAAAAACTTGAAAACCCTATGGAATACAGTTTTACTCTGCAACATATGGGCTCTACATGAGCAGGAATTGACTTCAGGGCAACTAATAGATTGATATTGAAGACATCAGTGAGTTGAGATGGACTGACACTGGTCATTTTCAATCAGATCATTTTGAGCCATAGTAGATATGGTCTACTATGATGGAAATGACAAATTGAAGAGGAGTGGAGTCACATTCATAACCAAAAATAACATTTCAAAAGCTATCCTGAAGTACCATGCTGTCAGTGATAGTATAATATTCATATACCAGAAAACATTACTATTATTCTAATTTATGTATCAACCACTAAAGAGACAGATTAAGAAATTAAAGATTTTTATCAACTTTTGCAGTCTGAAATTGACAAAACATTCAATCAAGATATATTGATAATTACTGGTGATTGGGATGCAAAATTTTAAAACAAAGGAGAAGAATCTTAGAAATTATGGCCTTGGTGATAGAAATGATGTTGGAGATTTCATGATAGAATTTCCAAGTGCAATTGCATATTTATTGCAAATGCCTTTTTTCAATAAAATGAAGGGTGGCTGGCTATACACATAGATATCAGTGGATAGAATACACAGGAATCAAATAGACAGTATGTGTAGAAAAAAGCCAATAGAGGAGCTCAATATCATCAGCCAAAACAAGGCTAAACCATCAATTGCTCATATGCAAGTCAATTTTAAACTGAAAAAAAAAAATTAAAACAAATCTACAAAGCAAAATTATGACCTTGATTATATACCACAAGAATTGAGACCTCATAAAGAATAGATTTGATACATTGAACACAAATGACTAAAGATCAGATGAGTTGTATGATAACATCAAGTACATCATACATGAAGAAAGCAAAAGATCATTAAAAGAGAGGAAGGACAAAAAGACCAAAATAGATGTCAGAGGAGACTCTGAAACTTGCTCTTGAGCAGAGTTGCTAATGAAAATGGAAGGAATGATAAGATAAAAAAGCTAAAGAAAAGCTTTCAAAATGTGGCTCAGGAAGACAAAGTAAAGTATTATAATGAAATGTTAAAAGACCTGGAATTAGAAAACCAGAAGGGAAGAATACACTTGACATTTCTCAAGCTGAAAGAATTGAAGAAAAATTTAAGCCTTGAGTTGCATTATTGAAGGATTCTGTGGGCAAAATATTGAAAGATTCGTGAAGCATCAAAAGAATGTGGATAAGATCAACATCCAAAAATCAGCTGGATTCCTCTACACCAGCAAAGAGATTGCTGAAAAAGAAATAAGGAAATCAATACCATTCTCAATAGCTACCAAAAAAATAAAAT
>NW_006921812.1:5464481-5465858 GCF_000298275.1 Orycteropus afer afer | reverse complement strand
GTCGAGTCGGCCCCGACTCATAGCGACCCCTCCTTGGGTTTCCAAGGCAGTATCACTACGGAAGTAGATTGCCCCATCTTCCTTCCGAGGAGTGGCAGTGTTAGTGTAGTAAAATAATATTTGATAAGGCAAAGCCGGGCACTTTTGTTACTTAACATGAAGAATTCCTTAAGCAGTATATCAACATGTGAAGAGTTGAAAATGTTTGAGAAAAAAAGAAAGCTTACTGTATGTGAAAAAGTGGAGAAATTAAGACTACTACTACTACTATCTCTTGAGATACTGACTGAATTGCAAACTTTAGTGAAATACACATAATTTACTAAACTTGCACTCTGTGATTCAGTACGTGTTAAATATTTGGTAAACTATAAAATATTTTATAAATATTGGTGGCATGCAGTTTTTCCCTAAAGCAGTTTTTGCAATTTTGCACATTGGTACTTCTTAATTCTAATTAGTGCACATATGAAAAGTATCTTGAAAAAATCTTTTCTTTCTTTTTTTCACCCTTTAAGAAGTGCATAAGGCATTTGGCTACTAACCCCAAGATCAGAGATTCAAACCAACTAGCTATTCCATGGGAGAAAGATGAGGCAATCTATTTCCATAAAGATTTACAGCCTTGCTAACCCAAGAGAGGTGGCTACGAGTTGGAATCCACTCAATGGCAATGGGTTTGGTTAGGTGCTTTTAGGATGGTGTAGTGGTTAGCCACGTGAGTGCTAACAAAAAAAAAAAAAATCAGTGGTTCTAAATGACTAGCGGCTCTGAGAAAGAAAGATGAGGCAGTCTGCTTTCATAGAGATTTACAGCCTTAGAAACCCAGCAAGCAGGCGTTGCCATGAATCAGAAGCAACATGATGGCAGTGAGTTTGGTTTGGGGTTTTTTTGTTTTATCATTTAATCAATGATCAGGTCCTGTTTCTTATCTCAGAGAATGTTCCTAGCAGTTCTTTGTTTCCAAAAGCTTAAGTGAACCAAAAAATAAATATAAATAAACAACAGAGTTGACAATAAATGGTATCTTGTAAATTAAGAAGAAAATATCTTTTGTCTACAGCGTAGAAGAAAGAATGATAAAGTTAGTGGTTTAGAAGATGGCAGAGAAAATGAGGCATATGAAGAAGCACTGAGGAGTTTCTGATCCATGCTAAAATAAAAAAGCAAGCTTTCTCTGCTGAGGGAAAGAAGCCAAGGGATACCACAGAAGCTAGAGGTAAATGTAGATCCCTATAATAACAGCACCAATTGAACAATTGAAGTAAACATGAGTAATTACTAAGGAGCTCTGGTAGCATAGTGCCTAAGGCACTTGACTGCTCACCAGAAGGCTGGAGGTTCAAACCCACCAGCCACTCCTCAGAAGGAAGGTTG
>NW_006921812.1:5458389-5463936 GCF_000298275.1 Orycteropus afer afer | reverse complement strand
TCAAGGAGATATCCTTGCTCCTCAGCACTTGAAACAGTTCCTTCGCAGTTGACTTTCCCAATGCTACACGTCGTCTAATGTCCTGACTACAGCTTCCGTTGGCATCGATTGCAGAACTCTAGAATCAGTGTATGTGAGAGACTGGTAGAAGAAGAATTTGAATGGGAAAAGCAGAGACAGAGGATTCTTTGGAAGAAACATATAGTGCACTATTCTCTTATTGTCTGAATCTTTATTTTAGCAATCAGAGGCTACAGAAGTAACATCAGAATCATACCAAGAGTGAAATTGAAGGAACTGGTGTGACCTGAGTAAGCATGAACATTTATTTTTCCACTTTTTTTTCTGGGATCACAAACTTCAAAACTGCCCTTCCCAGTGTTTCTCAGTCATGCTTATGGATATATGAAACAATAATGCATGATAAAAGTGTCAACATATTTTCATGCATAAAGAAAAGATTGTTTATTAGACCATGTGGGGGAAGTTGGCTTGTTACATGTAGAAAAAGAAATTTGGCTGTCTACCTAAATCCGTGTAGATGGGTCGACTCCCAATGGTTTAAAAACTTAATGAAAATTAAAGTCAGTAATCATAAATATAAATATTAGCTAACTAAGCTGCCATGTGGTTTGGTAACATAAGGACTGTGCCTTCATAGCTGACTAAGGAACTATGAAGAAGTTCTCAAACCAGATTTTGAGAGAACTAAGCATGAAAAACAAGCCCTGAAGCACCAGGGTTAATTGCTTGACTGCTAACTGAACAGTCAGTGATTTGAACCCACCAGCTTCTCACCAGAAGAAAAATGTGGCAGTAGGCTTTTGTAAGGATTTACAGCCTTGGGAACCCAATGGGTTAGTTCTAGTCTGTCTTATGGGACTGATATGCATATGCATTAACTCAATGAAAAGAGGTTTTTGCATTGTGGAAAGCATGAAAGTAAACAAACAAAAAAGCTAGAAAGAAAATGTGTTCATGAAGATATCATGAAAACACATAAAAGTTTAAATAATGCATAAAACAATAAGGGATTAATATTTATGATATAAAGATTTTATGAACATATGTACTAAGATACTTGTAACTAGGAGAAAAAAAGAAAAAAGAAAAAAGGCAAACACACAGCCAGTTACCCAGAGGGAGTAAGTAGTTGGACCTGGGGCTCAGGACCATGGTCGCAGGGGACATCAAGCTCAATTGGCATAATATACTACACAAAATCATTGTTCCACATTCTACTTGGGTGAGTAGTGACTGGCATATTAAAAGCTTGCAAGTGGCCATCTAGATGCAACAATGGGTCTCTCTTCATCCAGAGAAAAGAATAATGAAGAAAACCAGAGATGCATGGAAACAGTTAGTCCAAGAGACTGGTACCCATACATTGCATGTCCAATTATTAATCAATGTTTTCATCTGTTTCTACTTATTTGGAGCCATGCCACATCAGCAAATGAGGTCCTGAAAGCTTTAATGTATCCATATTGTTAAGGTAGTTTCTATTCTGAGGAGGCAGCTCTTCCCCAGTAGTATTTTGAGTGACTTCCGACCTGATAGGCTCATCTTCCAGCACTATGTCAGACAATGTTTCAAGGTTATTCTTATCAGAAAAAAATTCAGGGCTTTTCATAAAGTTTCCAGTAATACATCATACGATGTTTAACTGGTATTCATAAGGTTTTCTCTGTCCAATTGTTTGAGAAGTGGATGTTATAACATGTTATACATTCCATAATATGGCTGTATCATTAAAAGGTAGTAAAGAAGACATAAAATGTAAGGAAAAAAATGGTTATCCAACGTAGTAAAAGTAAATTAATAGAGTGTTCTGTGTGAGATGGTGCAAGAGGCAGACAAACTACACAGATGCTCTTCAACAAAGAAAAGGGGACCCAATTATTTTGGATACAAAAGATAATCCTGGACCCCTGAGCTTTGAAGGGAAAGATATAGAAGTGGAATAAATTCCAACTAGTAGAAGAGCTTGCATGAAAACACTGAAAAAGGAGATATATAGATCTGGGGTCTGTAAGCAATCCTGATGGAAAAGACAGCTTGGAAAAGGCCAAGTGGTGTTAGGACCTAAGAATTAAGTTAAAAATTGGCCTTGCTAGACAGAGGCTGAACAGATGCTTGCACTGGTGGATGGTAAATTAAAGGGGAAGCAGTGAAGATGAAGATGAGCTGAGCTGTGGACTTCTGGGCGTCCAGAGGGCTTACAAGTGGTTCAACCATTTTGGATATTTAAAATTATAGCGTTCTCTCAAATCCCATGGACCTAAGAATAGGCTCCTCTTGCCAGGGACCATGAGGACATTCCATACATGAATGACTGGAAAGGTGTGATATTCCCCTTATTACTCTTATACCCCACACCCTGTTGGTGCATGGAGGTATGGACAAGCCTCACTCCTACCCACCTTCTTGTCATGCAAAAATTCCTTCCCAGCTTGTGTGCATCTCTAGAGACTGTGTGCCCTGCCCCATAATCCACAGACTTTTTTTTTTTTTTTCATTTACTTTGTTTGTTTTTGCCTGTTTTAAACTTATTATTATTACTTTGTCCCTTTTCTTCTTCTTCTTCTTTATTCCCTTATGGGTTCTAATTTTCAGCTTTTTCTCTCTTCGCTGTTCCTGATTCCCATTTTTTTTCTTTCTTATTGTTCTCCCCCATTCCTTGTTTTTCTTTTTATATTTTTCCCATTTTTTTTTCATTATTCTTCTACTCTACCTCTATTCTCTTATTGCTCCCTCTTGAGATATATATATATATATATATATATTTTTTTTTTCTTGGTGATTGTTCCTTTGTTTTTGTGTTACCTTTGAAATTTTACCATACATACTGTTCTGGTTACCTAGTGCTGCTCTGACAAGAAATATGCCACAAATGGGATGGCCTTAACAAACAGGAATTTATTCTTACAATTTGGAGGCTTTAAGTCCAAGTTCAAGTGCCAGCCTCTCGGGGCTGGGTGAAAGCCCTCAACCTTGGGGTCCAGCTAAGCCTCCTGTTCCCAGCCCACTGGAGCTAGAGGCATTTCTTCACTTAAACAGCTGCTGTCTGCTGAGGCTGAGAAGCCCCAAACTGACAAGTAAAAAGGCGCAGTCCTTATGTTACCAAACCACACAGCAGGCCATTAACTTAAGTCCATTTTAAGTCCCAAAGTCAGCAGAGCATAACAAGCTGCTGAGCAATGACACATGGCTACATGCAGTGTCCAAGCATGCCATAGGCTACAGACCATTCCCAAGGCTTCTCCTTAGCTGCTTGTGGTAGATCTCACCATGGAGTTGAATGCCAGTCTCATCACGGGGAATAACTACCACCAGCTGCCCAGCCACTCAACTAGGCCCAGCCAAGGTGACAGCCAAATATAACTACAACGACTATCATTGTTTTTGTCTGAGTGTGAGACAGCAACCATGCCCACATGACACAATGACACCCACAACTCTGGCATCTCCACTTACTGAGTGAGAGCCATCACTTCTCTCACCACTAACTGGCCAAAAATAAACAACAACAAGAACAACCTGACTCACACTTAACTGCACTTCACAGTTAACAGAGTTCTAAATTCAATGACATCACAATGCCTTAGAGACAACAGATGATCACAGTCCGCAAAGAAGCAAAATAAATCAGTAGAAACAAGGGATATAGACCCAGAACACAATTCTGAGGATGAAGAAGCACTAGAACTCTCTGATAAGGAATTTAAAATAATTATATTTAGGTATCTTCAAAGTATTGAGAGACAGGTCAAGGAAAATACTGACAAAATTAAGGAAAACACAGCCAAAATCCCAGGACAATTTTGAAAGAAAATACAAAAGCAAAGTGAAAAAAATAGATGAAAAATTAGAAAAGATATAAAGAGTATCAATCAACATCCAGAAGATTAATTCTAAATTTTCAGAAATAGATTACACATTGAAAGGGCAAAGGAGCAGAATCAAATAAATGGAAGACAGAAATAATAAGATTGAAGGCAAATACCTAACTACTTCTTTGGAAAGGGATCAACCAGAAAAAAAAAAAAAAAAAAAAATGAAGAAAGCCTAAGGTTCAAATGGGATACCATCAAAAGGAAGAACCTACATATAATTAGAATTCCACAACAAGAAGAGAAAAAGAAAACCACTGAGAAAATTGTCCAAGATTAGTTGGAAGAGAACTTCCCTGGTATGATGAAAGATGAGAATATATTCATTCAGGAAGTCCAATGAACCACAAACAGGATAGACCCCAAAAGAAAATCACCAAGACTTATAATCATCAAACTCATCAAAACCAAACACAAAGAAAGAATCCTGAAAGCAGCACAGGAAAAATGAAAAAGGAACCTACAAAAGACAACCAATAAGAATACGTTCTGATTTCTCAGCAAAAACCATGTAAGTGACAAGACAATGGGATGGATATATAAAACCCTGAAAAAGAAAAGTTTCCAACCAAGAATTATATACCCAGCAAAATTACCCCTCAAATATGATGGTGAAATTAGGAGATTTCCAGATAAGCAGAAATTTAGGAAATGTGTTAGACTGGGTCTAGAGAAACAAAACCAGTAAGCTTATATATACATACAGAGAAAGACAAATTTAGGGAAACAGTTCACACACTTATAGATGCTGGCAAGTCCTGAGTTCTTGGATCAAACATCAAGCTAGAGGCTTTTCCTGACTCACACAGCTACAGGGGCTGACATGCTCAAGGTTGCTAGGCAGTATACCAGCTGTTGACTCCAACCAATGACAAATCCAAGATCTCCACACTGAAGGATGAATTGTTCACTCATGGACTGTTGTATGCAGCACCACAGGATCCTGATCCACAGAAAAGTGTCCTTTGTCCTGGGATGTCCATAAATATATTGGAAGCATGGCACACCCATAGGGAAATTTCCTTCCAAAGGATTGGCTGCTCAAAACATATAAATCCAATCCCATCATGGAAATAACTGGTATCACAACAATTTAAACCATACAGAACTGGGGTCCAGCCAAGTTGAAACACAGCTCCAACTATCACAGGGAATTTGTTAAAACTAGACCAACCTTACAAGAGATACTAAAGGGAATCCTTTGAACAGAGAACCCATAATAGGAAAAATGAACAGCCATTAATACACCAGATAACATAACTCAGAAACAAATACAGCTATGGAAATATCCAAATAAAATAAACTTTTAAGATTGTAAACAGGGAACCAGATACATCAATTGGCAAATGAAGATAGCTACAACCAAAAAGAGAGAAAAAATAGTGTGGTTACAGAACTTCTAAATGGTGAGGAAGTCAAGAGAATTGCAAGACAGAATGGACTGTTGCAAACTCAGGAAGAAAATTATAAAGCACAGGGTAACCTGAAAGAAAAATGGTAAACCTCCACATCAGAATAAAAAAGAAGACAAACACAAATATTTAGCAAATACTAAAACAATAGCAACAAAGGAAATAACACAATTCATAAACAAAATGAGCTCAGCACAGAAAAGTATATGGAACAAAGAAACCAGAAACACCAGGAAAAAAAA
>NW_006921812.1:5455847-5457593 GCF_000298275.1 Orycteropus afer afer | reverse complement strand
ACACAACAAAGGAGAAGAAAGAGTCAAAATCAACACTTTAAACCAACATTTCCAACAATTAGAAAAATAAAGCGAGAAAAGCCTACAGTCACCAGAAGAAAGGAAATAATAAAGATTCAAGCACAAGTCAAGGAGCAGAAAATAGAAAGACAATAGAAAAAATCAACAAGACTAGAAGTTGGTTTTTTTAAAAGATTAATAAAATTGACAGACTACTGGCAAATTTAACAAAGGAAAGGAGGGAGAGAATACAAATAACATGAATAAGAAACAAAATAGACAACTTCACGACAAAACCAAATGACATAAAAAGATAATATCAGGATATTATGAAGAACTCTAGTCCAACAAATTTGAAAATCTGGAAGAAATGAACAGATTTCTAGAAACACATTACTTATTTGAACTAAAACAGACTGAGGGGGAAAAGCTGAACAAATCTGTAAGAAAAGAAGAAATTGAACAAGTCATAAAAAAAATTACCAACTAAAAAAGTCCTAGCCCAAATGGTTTCACTGGAGAATTCTTCCAAATATTCAGGCCTGACACCAATCTTACTCAAACAATTCCAAACCTAGAAAAGGATGGAATGCTCCCTAATTCATTTTATGAATAAAGCATAACCTTGATAACAAAAAAGTTAATGACATCAATAAAAAGGAAAACTACAGACCAATATCCCTCATGAATAAAGAGACAAAAATATTCAACAAAATCCTACTCAGTAGACTCCAACAACATATCAAAAAATAATATATTTTGATCTAGTGAGGTTCATATCAGGTATGCAAGAATAGTTCAACAATAGAAAAACAATCAACATCATCCATCACATAAATAAAACATAGGAAAAGAAGCCCATGATCATATGAATTGATGGAGAAAAGACATTTGATAAAATTCAACACCCATTCCTGATCAAAACTCTCAGCAAAATAGGAATAGAAGAGACTTTCTTCATCATAATACAAGGCATAAATACAAAACCAACAGCTATTCAACATTATATTGGAAGTCCTATCCAGGACAATAAGGCAAGAAAGGGAAGTCAAAGACATCCAAATTGGTAAGGAAGATATCAAACTATCCCTATTTGCTGATAATAAGATCCGATAGCTCTGGTAGCATAGTGCCTAAGGCACTTGACTGCTAATCAGAAGGCTGGCAGTTCAAATCCACCAGCCATTCCTAGGAAGGAAGATGGGACAATCTACTTCCATAGTGGTACTTCCTTGACGGCACATAACAACAGCAACAATGCCTAGAAAACCCAAAAGACTCAGGAAAAGAACTACTGGAAGTAATTGAGAAATTTAGCACAGTGGCAGGATAAACGATCAACATTCAAAAAATCAGTTGGATTCCTCTACACCAGCAAAGAGATTGCTGAAAAAAACAAATAAGGAAAGTACTATTGAAAAAGAAGAACGAAGTAAGAAGTCTCACACTCCCAGTGCTCAAAATCTATTATACAGCCACAGTAGTCAAAACAACCTCTTTTCCATTTAACGGATTTCAGACCTTTGTCAAAGATCATCTGATCATAGGTCAATGGGTTTATTTCAGGTTCTCAATTCTACTCCATTGGTCTGAGTCTGTTGTTGTACCAATACTGTTTTGACTGTACCAGGCAGTTTTGACTGCTGTGCCTATATAGTAGATTTTGAAACCAAGCAGTGTTAGACCTCCTACTTTGTTGTTGTTCTTCAATAATGCTTTGTTTATCTGATGTCTCTTTCCTTTCCA
>NW_006921812.1:5451676-5454617 GCF_000298275.1 Orycteropus afer afer | reverse complement strand
GTTTTCTTCCAATCAGTTAGACAAAAACCATTGAAAAACCATAAAAATGTAAAAGCAAGCAGACAAAAAACACACAACATAAACACATAGGAACAATCATCAAAAGGAAAAAAAATAACCAAAATCTTACAATATCTGGGGAGTGGCCAATAAGAGAATAAAGGTAGAGTAGGAGATAATGAAGGAAAAAAATGGGGAAAATGAAAAAAGAAAAACAAGGAATGGGGTTAACCACAAGAAAGAAAGAAAAATGAGAATCAGGAACAGGAAAGAGAGAAAAAAGCTGAAAACTTGAGCCTAGGAAGGGAAGAATAAATAATAATAATAAAAAGGATAATAATAAAAATAACAATAATTTTAAAACAGACAAAAATCTAAGTATGAAAAAAAAAGACAAACAAAAATTCTGGGCAGGGCGGGACAGGGCACCCAGCCTCCTTTAGCACATACAGACTCAAATGGAATACCTGCTAGCCCAGAAGGTGGGTAGGAGTAAGGGATGGCCACACCTCCATTCACCAAGAGGGGGTAGGGTATAAGAATAGCAAGGGGAATATTACACCTTTCCAGTCACTCGCATCCAGACTGTCCTTGTGGTTCCTGACAAGTGGAACCTAGTCTTATGTCCCTGGAAACTGAGAGAACTTCTGTTGCTTTGAACAGCCAAAATGCTCTTACTGCTTGTAAACATTCAAAATGGATGCTCCCTCCACAGCTCACCCCTTCTCCCTCTTCGTTTCTTCCCCTTGTATTCAACAGCCACCAGTGCAATTCTCCATGCAGCCCCTGGCTAGCAGGGCCAATTCTTAGGTTAATTTTTAGGTCCTTATACCACTTGGCAATATCCAAGCGGTCTGTGCCATTAGGATTGCTGACACACTGCAGCTCCATATGTCTCCTTTTTTGTTGCTTTCATGCAGGTTCTGCTACTAGCTGGAGTTTCTGTATCCTTCTTTTCAAAGCTCAGGGCTCCGGGATTATCTTCTGCATCTGTATTAATTGGTTCCCCTTTTTTTGTTGAAGAGGATCTATGTAGTCTGTCTGCCTATTCTGCGATCTTACCAGAATCCCTCTGTTCTTTTTACCTACCTCTTCTCTGACAGGAATATACCACAAATGGGATAGCTTTAACAAGCAGGAGTTTATTCTCTTACAGTTTGGAGGATTTAAGTCCAAGTTCAAAGTGCCAGGCTCTATGGGCTAGATGAAAGCCCCTCAACCTTGGGCTTCAGCTCTGCTTCCTACTCCTGGCCCAGCAAAGCTAGAGGCTTTTCTTTATTCAGACACCTGCTGGCTACTGAGACTGACAAGCCCAAGGTTGTCAACTAAAAAAGGCACAGTCCCAATGTTACCAAAATACACACAGGCCATTCATTCAGTCCATTGGAAGTCCCAAGGTCAGCAGAGCATGGCAGGATGCTGAACAATGACTCAGCAACATGAAGGGTTCAAGCATGCCATAAGCTAGGGATCATTCCCCAGTCCTTCTCTTTATATGCAGGAAGCAGACCACATCTCTAAGGCAAGTACTCAGATGCTCACATGAGATTCCACCATGGAGTTGATTACCAATCTCATGGGGAATGCTACATCCAGCTGCCCAGCCCCTCAACAAGGTCCAGCCAAGTTGACACACAAACTTAACTATCATACCCTCCTAACTGTATTCTTCATGGTGAGAAACTGAAAGCACTTTCCTTGGAAACAGGAACCAGACAAGGATGCTCTTTATCAGCATTTCTATTCAAAATTGTATTGGAGGTCCTAGCCAAGGAAATAATGTAATAAAGGGAAGTCAAAGGCATCCAAATTGGTAAGAAAGAAGTAAAACTATCATTATTTGCTGATGATATGATCCTGTACCTAGAAAACCCAAGAGACTCAGTAAAAAATCTACTGGAACTAAGTGAGAGATTTACCATAATGGCAGGATACAAGATCAACCCACAAAAATCAGTTGGATGCCTCTACTCCAGCAAAGAGATTACTGAAAACGAAATAAGGAAACCAATACCATTTACGATAGCTACCAAAAATAATATATTTGGGAATAAGTCTTACCAGGGATACAAAGAACATGTAGAAAAATACTATAAAAAGCCACTTCAAGAAACCATAAGACATCTACATAAATTAAAGAACATACTATGTTCATGGATATGAAGATTGACTATTGTGAAAATGTCAATTCTACTCAAAGTAATCTATGCATTCAATGCAATACCAATTCAGATCTCATCAACATTCTTTAAAACTAAAGAAAAACTAATCACTAACTTGATATGGAAAGGAAAGAGACTTTGGATAAACAAAGCACTATTGAAGAAGAAGAACAATGTAGGAGATCTCACACTCCTAGGTCTCAAAACCTGCTATACAGCCACAGTAGTCAAAACTGCCTGGTATTTGTACAACAACAGGCACATAGACCAACAGAATAGAATTCAGAACACAGAAATAGATCCATTGACCTATGGTCAGCTGATCTTTGACAATGGGCCACATCCACTAAAGGGAAAAGAGATTAACTGTTTAACAAATGTTGCTGGCAAAACTGGATATTTGCAGAAAAATGAAACAAGGCTTTACCTCACACCATACACAAACACTAACTCCAGATGGATCAAAGACTTCAATGTGAAACATAAAACTGTAAAATTCCTCAAGGAGAAAAGTAGGGGAAAATTTAGGGGCCCTAATATATGGCATAAATAGACTATCAAGCAATATCCAAAAGCCACAAACAACAGAAAATAAACTAGATGAATGAGAATTATAAAGGTTAAGTTTTTATGTGCTTCCAAAGACTTCTCCAAAAGAGTCAAAAGAAAACCTACAGATTGGGGAAAAAATATTCGGCAATGAAATATCTGACAAGGGACTCATCTTTGAAATCTATAGAAAACTCCAACATCTCAACAGAAAAAAAAAAAAAAATCCA
>NW_006921812.1:5447291-5451026 GCF_000298275.1 Orycteropus afer afer | reverse complement strand
ATAGACTTAGCATAGTGGCTAAGACACTTGCCTGCTAACCAGGCGGCTGGCAGTTCAAATCCACCAGCCACTCCTCAGAAGGAAGGTTGGACAATCCTACTTCCGTAGTGATATTGCCTCGGAAACCCAAGGAGGGGTCGCTATGAGTTGGGGCCGACTCGACGGCACATAACAACAACAACAACAACAAACTCAGGAAAAATATATATATAAATCACAAGGGAAACCTGAAAAAAAAAATTAACATCACAATAAAAAAGAAGACAAGCACAATATTCGCAAATACTAAAACAACAGCACCAAATGAAATGATAACACAATTCATAAATATAATGAGCTCAGTCCAGAAAATAATAAGAAAGAAAGAAACCAGAGACGTCATGAAAAAACACATAACAAAATGACAGCAACAAATTCATACTTCTTGACAATTACACTGAATGTTAATAGTTTAAATGTGCCACTCAAGAGATAGAGAGTGGCAGATTGGATAAGAAAACAAAACTCATCAATATGCTGTGTACAAGAGACACACCTTAGAGCCAAAGACAAAAATAGACTAAAAATCAAAAGCGGGAAAAAGATATATCAATAAATGGCAACCGTAAGAGAGCAGAAGTGGCAATATAAATTTCTGATCAAACTGAATTTAAGACAAAAAGAACCATAAGAGACAAGGAAGGATATTATATAATGATTAAAGGATCAATTGAACAAGAAGATACAACCATAACAAATACCTATGGACCCAATGAAAGAGCCGCAAAATACATAAATCCAACTTTGAAAGAGGTGAAAAGGCAAAATGACTCAACAGTCATAGTGGGAGACTTTAATATACCACTTTCAATGAAAGATAGAACAACTGGAAAGAAACTCAACAAAGATGCAGAATAGCTAAACAATACAATCTGCCAACTTGTCCTTATAGACATCTACAGAGTACTTCACCCCAAAACAACAAAATATATTCTTTTCCAGTGCACCTGGAACATTTTCCATGATAGACCATATGTTAGGGCATAAAACAAGCCTTAATAAATTTAAAAACATTGAAATTCTGCAAAGCATCCTCTAACATCATAATGCTATCAAATTATAAATCAATAATAAGAAGATCAATGCAAAAATGCTAAACACATGAAAACTGAACAACACACCCCTTATGAAAGACTGGGTAAGAGAAGAAATAAAAATTGAAATTCAAAAATTCCTTGAATCAAACAAGAATGAAAACACAACATATCAAAAAGAACAGCAAGAAAAGCATACAGTCAACAGAAGAAATGAAATAATAAAGATGGAGCATAAATTGAAACAGAAAATAGAAAGACAATAGAAAAAAATCAACAAGACCAGAAGTTGGTTTTTTAAAAAGATTAATAAAATTGACAAACAACAGGCAAATTTAACAAAGGAAAAGAAGGAGAGAATGCAAATAACACAAAAAAGAAACAAAATGGGTGACATCACAACATAACCAGCAGACATAAAAAGGATAATATCAGGACACTATGAAAAACCATACCCCAACAAGTTTGAGTATCTGGAAGAAATGGAAAGATCTCTAGAAACACACCACTTACCTAACCTAACTGAGACTGATGTGGAAAAGTTGAACAGATCCATAACAAAAGAATAAATTGAACAGGTCATCAAAAAATTACCAACAAAAATATGTTCTGGCCCAGATGGTTTCACCGTAGAATTCTACCAAACATTTAGAGAACTGACATCATTCCTACTCAAGCTATTCCAAAACATAGAAAAGGATGGAATCCTCCCTAACTCATTTTATGAAGCAAGCATAACCTTGATCCAAAACCAGGCAAAGACATCACTCAAAAGGAAAACTAAAGACAACATATCCCTCATGAATAAAGATGCAAAGATCTTCAAAAAAACTTAGCCAATAGAATCCAACAATATATCAAGAAAATCATTCATAATGATCATGAGGAGTTCATATCAAGTATGCAGGGATGGTTCAACATTAGAAAAACAATCAACATCATCCACCACATAAATAAAACAAAGAAAAAGAACCACATGATCATATGAATTGATGCAGAAAAGGCATTTGACAAAATCCAACACCCATTCCTGATCAAAACTCTCAGCAAAATAGGAATAGAAGGAACATTCCTCAACATAATAAAGGGCATCTATGCAAAACCAATAGCCAACATTATTCTCAATGGAGAAAGACTGAAACCATTCCTCTTGAGAATAGGAACCAGACAAGGATGCCTACTATCACCACTTCTATTCAACATTGTACTGGAAGTCCTAGCCAGGGTGATAAGGCAAGAAAGGGAAATCAAAGGCAGTCAAATTAGTAAGGAAGATGTCAAACTCTCCCTATTTTCTGAAAATATTATCCTATACCAAGAAAACCCAAGAAATTCAGTCAAAAACCTACTGGAACTGATTGAGAGATTTAGCATCATGGCATGATACAAGATCAACAGCCAAAAATCAGTTGGATTCTTCTACACCAGCAAAGACATTGCTGAAAAATAAATAATGAAATCAATACCAGTTACAATAGATACCAAAAAAATAAAATAAATAAAATACTTGGGAATAAATCATAACAGTGACACAAAAGACCTGTAAAAAGGGAACTACAAAAATTACTTCAAGAAACAATAAAATATGTACATAAATGGAAGAAAATACCATGCTTGTGGATAGGAAGATTGAACATTGTGAAAATGTCAATTCTACCCAAGGCAAATGACACATTCAATGCAAACCCAATCCAGATCCCACCAACATTTTTTAAAGCTAAGAAAAAAACAATCACTAATTTGATATGGAGCTCTCGTAGCATAGTGTGTAAGGCACTTGACTGCTAACCAGAAGGCTGGCGGTTCAAACCCACTAGCCACTCCTTGGAAGGAAGATGGGGCAAACTACTTCCATAGTGATACTGCTTCAGAAACCAAAGGAGGGGTCGCTATGTGTCGGGTCCGACTCAACGGCACATAACAACAATAACTTGATATGGAAAGGAAACAGATTTCAGATAAGCAAAGAACTATTGAAGAAGAAAAAAGTAGGAGGACTCACACTGCTGAATCTCAAAATCTACTGTACAGCCACAGTAGCAATCTACCGTACAGCCTGGTATTGGTAAAATGACAGACACATAGAACAATGGAATAGAATTGAGAACACAGAAATAATCCATCAATCGATGGTCAGCTGATTTTTGACAAAGGGTCTAAACTCATTAAATGGGGAAGAGAATGTTTGCTTAATAAATGGTGATGGCAAAACTGGATATCCATTTGCAGAAATGAATCAAGATCTGTACCTCACACCATACACAAAAACTAAGTCCAGATGGATCAAAGAGTTCAAAGTGAAACCAAAAACAATAAAGTTCCTCAAGGAAAAACGAGGGGAAAATTCATAGGCCATTGTTGTCGTTGTTGTTAAGTGCCATCGACTCATTTCTGACTCATAGCGACCCCATGCACAGCAGAACGAAACACTGCCTGATCCCTCACCAGCCCCACAATCCCTGCTATACTTGAGCCTATCATCGCAGCCACCATGTCAATCCATCTCATTGAAGGTCTCCCCCTCTTTCGTCGACCCTCCACCCTACCAAGCATGACATCCTTCTCCAGGAAATGGTCCCTTCTGACAACATGACCAAAATAGGTGAGACAAAGTCTGGCCATTCTTGCTTCCAAGGAGCATTCTGGCTGCACTTCCTCCAGG
>NW_006921812.1:5428552-5431287 GCF_000298275.1 Orycteropus afer afer | reverse complement strand
GATATAGTCAAGATCATATTTTGGCTTTCTTGGACTTGTTTTAATTGCCTTCAACTTCATTTTGAACTTGCATATGAGCAGTTGATGGTCTGTTCCACAATCAGCTCCTGGCCTGGTTTTGGCTGAAGGTATTGAGCCTTTCCACCACCTCTTGCCACAGATGTAGTCAATCTTTTTCCTGTATGTTCCATCTGATGAAGTCCATGTGTAGAGCCACCATTTGTGTTGTTGAAAAAAGTGTTTGCAATGAACAAGTTGTTGGTCTTGCAAAATTCTACCATGTGAGTTCCAACATTATTTCTGTTGCCAAGGCCAAAATTTCCAACCATCAGTGATTTTTCTTTGTTTCCAACTTTTGCATTCCAGTCACCA
The DNA here is from genome assembly GCF_000298275.1 of Orycteropus afer afer. Classification (NCBI taxonomy): domain Eukaryota; kingdom Metazoa; phylum Chordata; class Mammalia; order Tubulidentata; family Orycteropodidae; genus Orycteropus; species Orycteropus afer. The sequence goes on along the minus strand of NW_006921812.1, from coordinate 5,430,915 downwards.
GTTATAATTAACACATACTGATTGCATGTTTGGTCAATTTCAGACTGCAGAAATTGATAAAAATCTTCAATTTCCTCATCTTTGGCTTTGATGGTTGGGGCATAAATTGAATAATAGTTATATTAATGGGTCTTCCTTGTAGCTGTATGGATATTATCATATCATTGACAGCACTGTATTTCAGGACAGATTTTGAAACATCCTTTGTGATGATGATTGCCACACCATTCCTCTTCAAACTGCTATTCTTGTCACAGTAGATCACATGGTTGTCTGATTCAAAATGGCCAAAACCAGTCCATTTCAGCTCATTAGTGCCGAGGATATCAATCTTTATGCATTCCATTTCATTTTTGACAACCTCCAGTTTTCTTATATTCAAACTTCGTACATTCCATGTTCCAATGATTAATGGATGTCTGCAGCTCTTTCTCTTCATTTTGAGTGGTACCACATCAGCAAATGGAGGTCTTGAAAGCTTTACCTTATCCATAGGACTAAGGCTGGGTTTACTCAGATTATGCAACTCTTTCCCAGCCCTATTTTGAGAGCCTTCTAACCTAACTGGACTATTCATAATGTTGCATGATAATGTATCAAACATTGTTTCTTTGCTATTCATAAGGTTTTCCCTGGCCAATTCTTTAAGAAGTGGATGGCCTTTTCCTTCTTCCTAGTATGTCTCAGTCTGTAAGCTGTGCTGATACCTATGTACTATGTTCATCCCTCTGGGTTTGAAACACCAGTGGCTCAGCCTCAAAACTCACATCAACATGTCACCATGGTAGGATAAACTGACAGACCAGTTTGTCTCATGTTAGAAACCTCTCGTACCTCCCTTACCTGGATTCCTGTGGCTGACTGTTCCTCTGCCCATATTCCTGGGCCTTTTAATCCCCTTTCTCCCACTCTCCCGCTCTGCTACTTGGGCATGCCTGAGTTCCCTCTCCTCATGTGGATCCTTGCAGCTCACTGCACCTCTGTCCATTTTCCTGGCTTTTAATCCCCTTTCTCCCACTCTACTATCCTGCTGCTTTGAGCATGTCTGGGTTCTCTCTCCTCACCTGGACCCCTGAGGCTGACTGCTCTTCTGTCCAGGTTCCTGGCATCTAATCCCCATTCTCCCACTCTCCTGCCCTTCTGCTTTGGGCTTGCGTGAATTCCCTCTCCTCACCTGGATCCCTGCAGCTAGTACCAAATTTCAATGAGACAGAAAATAACAAAGGCTGGCAAGGATGTGGAGACATTGGGACTCTCATACACTGTTGGTGGGGTGGGAATGTAAAATGGTACAACCGTTATGGAAATCAGTATGGTGATTCCTTCAAAAGTTGGAACTAGAAATACCATTTGATGCAGCTATTCCATTACTATGTATATATCCTAAAGAAGTGAGACCCATGACAAGAACAGACATATGCACACCCGTGTTCATTGTGGCACTCTTTACAATAGCTAAAAGATGAAAACAACCTAGGTGTCCATCAATGGAGGAGTGGATAGCCAAACTATGGTACACACACACAATGGAATTCTAGGCAACCCTAAAGAATAATGTAGAATCTGCAAAACACTGCATAACATGGATGAACTTGGAGGACATTATGCTGAATGAAATAAGTCCATCACAAAAGGAAAAATATTGTATTAGTCTGTTATTATAAAAGTCAAGGAAACTCTTATCTATGGAAGAACATTTTCTTTGTTGGTTACCAGGGGTAGGAAGGTAGGGTAGGGAACACTGTTAGATAGATAGAGTTAAGTTTTGATTTGGGTGAAGAAAAGGGCAATGTACCAAATGTGAGTGATCAATATAGTGGCATTGAGGAAGAGAAAAACATAGAGGATGTGGGATGTGCAGACAACAAAGATGAACCCTTTTTGCACATATAGTACAGTGTTGTCAGTGAAGGCAAACATGGATATGTGAGTGGATAGATGAGTGGACAGGCTGAACTATTAGGTATGTCTATGAACTGGGGAGTGTACCCAAGAACATGTATAGGGTTGGAAGACAAAGGTCCTATAACTTGATGTGTATGATCTGAATTCCCAGGTGTATAGTGGAGCTGACAAGGGGCAAGATTGTAGTTACTGCTTGGTCACAGCCAGCTACCCTGAGGGATGAGTAGCTGAACCAGGACCGTAGTCGCAGAGGACATCAAGCTCAATTGGCATAACATACTACACAAAACATTTTTCTACCTCTTACTTCGGCAAATAGTGACTGGGATCTTAAAAGCTTGCAATCTGCCATCTAGATGCAATGATGGGTCTCTTCTCATCCAGAGCAAAGAAGAATGAAGAAAACCAAAATTCATGGAAAAAATTAGTCCTAGCGACCGGTACACCATCTGATCTGC
>NW_006921812.1:5417063-5428034 GCF_000298275.1 Orycteropus afer afer | reverse complement strand
AAAAGTTTGCAAGTGGACATCTAGGTGCAACAATGGGTCTCTCCTCATCCTGAGCAAAGAAGAGCATAGGAAACCAAAGATGCATGGAAACAATTAGTCCAAGAGACTGGTACACCATGCTATACTCAGCCTATATGACTATGAGACCAGAAGAACTAGATGGTGCCCAGCTACCACTGTCAACCACTCAAAGGGATATCTCTGCAGGAGTTCCTGGATAGAGTGGATGAACAATGTACAGCAAAACTCAAAGTCATTGGAAAAAAAAAAAAAAAAAAAAGAACCAGGTTTTCTGGGCTGACAGAGCCTGATGGAGCCACTGATATTATGGCCCTTAGCTGCCCTTCAGGTCTGGAATTAAACCCACTCCTGTGACTTCTAGCCAAACAAAGGACAGGCCTATATGAGTTGAACTTTTGCATTAGGGAGATACATTCCTTGGAGAGAATAATCATAGGAGAATAGAAGGGCTGTGTATGCACAAGGAGACAGCTCAGGGGGCAGGAGTTCATGGGAGGGAAAGACACAGGGAAGCGGTAACTATGGGGAGGAAGTGGGAGGGAGCTGTTGCTTTGTGGGAGATTGTAGTCAATGTCATGAGACAAAGTATATGTGAGGTGCTGTACAGAAAGTGAATTTGCTCTGTAAATTTTCACACAAATCACAATAATAATAATAATAATAATAATAATAATAATAATAAAATAGTAAATTAATAATTCATGCAGATAAAATAACAGTACATATATTTCCAGTATGTGTACTATAAAAATATACACAGAAAACATTAGAATACTTGTTTATAGGTGGGAGATGAGAAAGAAGAAAGTGAATAAAATAAAGGAACCCAAAGGAACAGACTCAAGTGAGATTAAACATTTTGTTGTTTGGTACAATAGAGTTGGCTTCCAGTCATAATGACCCTATGGACAACAAAACAAAACACTTCACTGTCCTGAGCAAACCTCAAAATCCTTGCTATGCATGAGGCCATCATTGTAACTACTGTGTCTATCCATTTCCTTGTGGGCCTTCCCTTTTTTCATTGACCCTCCATTTTACCAAGCATGATATTCTTCTCCAGGGAATGGTCCCTTCTGACAGTATGAACATGTAAGTGAGAGGAAGTCTGGCCATTCTCATTTCCAAGGAGCACTCTGGCTGCACTTCTTCCAGCACAGATCTGCCATTTCTTCTGGCAGTCCGTGGTAGCTTCATTATTCTTTGCCAATACCACAACTCAAAAGCATCAAGTCTTCTTGGGTTTTCCTTATTCATTGTTCAGCTTTCATATGCATATAAGGTAATTGAAACTACCATGGGTTGGTTCAGGCTCACCATAGTCTTCAAAGAGACATCTTTGCTCTTTCACATTTTTAAGAATTCAGTTTGCAGCAGATTTGCCCACTGCAATACATCATCTGATGTCTTGAATGCTGCTTCCATTGGTGTTGATTGTGGAAGCAAGTAGTATGAAATTTTGATAATGTTATTGTTTTCACCATTTATCATGATGCTGCTCATTGGTCCAGTTGTGAGGATTTTCATTTTCTTTATATTGAGTAATCCATCCTGCAAACTGTAGTCTTTAATCTTCATCAGTAAGTGCTTCAAGTCTTCTTCAACTTCAGCAACAAAGTTATGCCATCTGCATATCACAGGTTGTTTATGAATCTTCCTCCAATACTGATGCCACATTCCTCTTCTTATAGTCAAACTTCTTGGATAATTTGCTCAGCATAGTGATTGAATTAGTGTGGTAAAATGATACAACCCTGACACAATCCCTTCCTGATTTTAAACCATGCAGTAGCCTTTGGTTTTGTTTGAACAATAGCCTCTTAGTCTATGTACAGGTTCCTCAAGAACACAATTAAGTATTCTGGAATACCCATTCTTCTCAATGTTACCCATAGTTTGTTATGATCCACACCATCAAATTATTTTGCATAGTCAATAAAACAAAAGAAAAACTCTTTCTGGTTTTCTTCACTTTCAGTCAACATCTTTGTGGCATCAGCAATGATATGCCTCATTCCATGTCCTCTTCTAAATCCAGCTTCTATATCTGGAAGTTCTCTGTCAACATATTGGTGCAACCGTTTTTGAATTATATTCAGCAAGATTTTACTTATGTGATATTAAGGATATTTTTTGATAATTTCTGCATTCAGTTGTATCACCTTTATTTGGAATGTGTACAAATACGAATCTCTTCCAGTCAGTTGTCCATGTAGCTGTCTTCCAAATTTCTTGGCATAGATGAGTGAGTACCTCCGTTGTGGCATCTCTTTGCAGAAATATCTCAAGGGATAATCCATCAATTCCCAGAGCCTTATTCCTTCAGTGTAGCTTCAACTTCTTCATTCAGTAGCATTGGTTCTTGGTCATATGCCACTTGCTGAAATAGAATAATTTTGACCAATTCTTTTGGTATAGTTACTCTGTGTATTCCTTCCATCTTCTTTGATGTTTCCTGCCTCATTCAATATTTTCCCCATAGAATTGAGCTTCTCCTTCGCCTCTTGCCCTAGATGTAGTCAATTTGATATCTGTGTACTCTATCTGGTGAAGACCCCTTCTATAGCTCCAAGTTATGATGTTGAAGAAAGGTATTTGAAATGAATTAGTCATTTGTCTTGCAAAATTCTGTCATGGGATCTCCAGTGGCATTTCTATCACCTAGGCCATATTTTCTAGCTACCGGTGATTCTTCTTTGTTTCCAACTTTTGCATTCTAATCACCAGTAATAATCAACACTTCTTGATTGGAGGTTGGTCAATTTCAGATTGCAGAAGTTGGTAAAAATCTTCAATTTCTTCATCTTGGGCTTTGTGGTGTAGAGTCTAAGCAGATGACTACTAAACAGAAGGTGGGCAGTTCAAACCCACCAGCCACTCCCCAGAAGGAAGTTTGGGCAACCTACTTATGTAGTGCTACAGCTTCAGATCCATTCCTCTTCATTGTGTCATTTCTGGCATAGTAGATCATATGGTTGTTTGATTCAAAATGGCCAAAACCAGTCCATTTCAGTTCAGTAATGCCTGGGTTATTGTTTTTTATATGTTCCCTTTCATTTTTGATAGCTTCCAATTTTCCTAGATTCATACTTTGTACATTCCATATTCAAATTATTAATGGATGCTTACAGGTGTTCTTCCCATTTTGAGTCATGCCACATAAGCAAATGGAGGTCCCAAAAGGTTTACTTCATTCACATCATTAAGGATGACTCTACTCTGCGGAGGCACCTCTTCTCCAGTCATACTTTGAGTGCCTTCTCACCTAAGGGCTCATCTTCTGTCACTATATTGGGCAATGTTTCATGAGTGTTCATAAAATTTTCCAGTAATATATCTGACAGTGTTTCACTGCTATTCATAAGGATATCACCGGCCATTTTTTGAGAAGTGAATGGCTCCTTCTTTCTTCTGATTCTGCCTTAGTCTGGGATGTCTACTGAAAGTTGTCCACCATAAGTGACCCTGTTAGTATTTGAAAGACCTGTGGCATAGCATCCAGTCTAACAGCAATGCACAAGCCACCACAGTACAACAAACTGACAGACAATTGATGGGAGATTAGCATTAGGATTCAAAAAATGCTATTATGTGAGAAAGCAAATACCTCTGGTAACTGAATTGAATTCTACAGCTTGCTCAGATTTCACTTGACTATGACTAGTCTTTCCCTCTACTTGTAGGTTATCTTATCTATTTTAAAACCATGGCCTTTACCTTAGAAGCTCTCCTGTTGACTATCCAACAGAGACCATAATAATCAAAGTAGTGAAATTTTGCTTGGGCTTTGCTTAGAGCACATGTGAACCATGGGAGTTCTTTCAACTCTCCAACATACTAGAACATTAGTAAGAAGATGAAATTTCAGTGGGCCTGAAAATCTAGTGAGAATTCAAGTGTTTTGTATACATGAGAAAATTCCTCCATGTGAACTTGCTCATTGTATTTATGGATTACATTAAAATACTTTGAAGCCTTTCACCAAAAATAGTGACTAAACTGTACTTGATCTCTCTGAAGACTCATAATTAAATTTATATAAATTATATTTCAATAGTAATAAATAATAATTTAGTAAGTAAAAAGTTTATAAAAAGGACATATGAATCTTAACTGATGAAAATAACTGAAAAAACAATTAAAAAGGAATCCAGCAAAACCTCAGAATTATATATACAAAACCCACCAGCCACTCCTTGGAAGGAAGGTTGGGCAATCCTACTTCCGTAGTGATACTGCCTCAAAAACCCAAGGAGGGGTCGCTATGAGTCGGGGCCGACTCGACGGCAAACAACAACAACATACAATATTGTGTGTGTGTGTGTGTGTATATATATATATATATATATATATGTAAACAAAACATATATTGTTATTAATATCTATTTTCAGAGAATTATATTGTCTACTACTAAAAGCAGTTTAGGAAAATCAAATCACTAAATAAATGATTAAAAAAATATTAGGAAATAAGATAAAAAATAAGAAAAATTGCAGGAAAATATGAATGGAGAAAATAAAGGGTGCCACAGATTTTACTCAATAAGACAAAAAATTTACAGTCCAAATTAAAAAAAAAAAAAAGATATTTTTATAATTGGAACATATTGGATACAGAAATATGTATTTTAAAATTCTTGTATAAAAACAAAATATGCATAAAAGAAGTGTCTAATCATTTTGATTATAGTGAATTAAAAATATCCTTATAAGAGAAGACACTATCATCAAAATAAAAACTGGGAGAAAAAAATACAAAGCAAGAAACTTCTTTCTGGTTCAATAACAACTTGTCATACTTATTGCCCAATTGAAGTTTAATGATAATAATATTTACTGTTAGATACAACAAATTGTGGATAATGTTGCAAAGAATGGGAGTTACAGAACACTTAATTTTGCTAATAAAGAACCTTTGCATAAACCAAGAAATGGTCCTTTTTTTGGTTCTCCTTGTGCCACTCTAACAGAAAATACCACAAATAGGTAGATTCGACAAACAGAGATTCATTCCCTTACAATTTAAGAGGCTAGAAGTCCAAGTTCAAAGTGTCATCTCTAGGGGTGGGATGAAAGACCCTTGACCTTGGGCTTCAGCTCTGCCTCTTGCTCCCTGCCCATTGAATCTGGAGTCTTCTCTTAACTCAGGTAGCTGCTTGCTGCTGAGGTTGACAAACCAAGGTTGACTAGTAAAATGGCACAGTCCCAAGGTTATCAAGCCATATGGCAGGCCACTAATTCATTAACAGTTCTAAGATTGGCAGGAACATGGCAAGTTATTGAGACAAAGACTAGGCTATATTTAGGATCCAAGCATGCCAAAAAGCTCAGAGACCTTTCTCAATGTTTTTTTTTTTTTTTTTTTTTTTCTGAAACACTGGAAGCAGGTCACATCCCTAAAGCAGCTACTCAGCTGCTCCTGTAGATTCCACCAGAGAGAGGCTACTCGATTCATCACGGGAAATAACTACATCCAGCTGCCCAGCCACTCAAAACCAGGCCCAGCAAAGCCGACAAGCACCTTTACTACCACATCCTTCAAACAGAACAAAAATATCCTGCATGGTTTAAAATCAGGAAAGGTGTGTGCCTGAGTTGTGTCCTTTAACTATATTTCTTCAGTCTATTGTTGTTGTTGTTGTTATGTGCCATTGCGTCAGACCAGACTCATAGCCTCCTCTTCTTGAGTTTCCTAGGCAGTATCAGTACAGAAGTAGATTGTCCACCCTTGTTTTCGAGGAGTGGCTGATGAGTTTGAACCCCCAACTTCTGGTTAGCTGTCAAGTGCCTTAGGCACTATGCTAGCAGAGTTCCTGCATGCTGAGCAAATACTTCAAGAAGGTGGTCTAAATGAAAAAAAAAAAAAAAGATTTGGAGGAATACTCATTGACTTACTGATGAAGATGAAAGATTACAGCCTTCAGTATGGATTTTATCTCAATGTAAAGAAAACAAAAGTCTTCACAACTAGACCAATAAGCAATATTATGATACATAAAGAAAATCTTATTGTCAAGGATTTCATTTTACTTGTCTTCATAATCAGCACCTATGTAAGCAGAAGTCAAATCAAATGACACATTTATTGGACAAACCTGCTGAAAAACACCTCTTTAAAGTGTTAAAAAGCAAAAATGTTACTTTGAGGGCTAAGGTGCACTTGACTCAATCCGTGGTCTTTTCAATTCTTCATTTACATGCATGTGAAAGTTGTGCAAAGAATAAGGAAGACAAAAGAAGAACTGACCCATTCAAATTATGATATTGGTGAAGAATATCGGTATATTAAGAACTGTCAGGAGAACAAAAAATCTGTCTTAGAAGTGCACTCAGAATGCTCCTTAGAAATGAAGGTGAAAATACTAATCAGTATAGACCAGTCCCTGGAGATGGACATCATGCTTGGTAAAGGAGACGGTCAGTGAAACAAAGGACCATTTCTTGGTCTATGCAATGAGACAGACTGCAGTGTGGCTACAACACTGGACTCAAACGTACCAATCATTTTGAAGATGACAGGACTTTGGCAGTTTTTTTTTTTGTTTTGTTTTGTTTTTTATTCTGTGGCATAGAGTATCACTGTTATTTGGAACCAACTCATATACACCTAACAGCAATAATACCAATAGTATGGGAAGATATGCAGGTAATGTATATCCTCACATTGATGAATATTCTCAAATTTAAAAATATTTATCATGCCAACACATGTTAATAGACATGTTATCTTAAGCATGTGTAAAATTGAGAGCATTTCCACTTTTTATAAGACATTTGTCATTCATGTTTTATCAAATGTATGAATAAACTATTTTCTAACTCTGCATTTTTAATATTGTGTTCTCTTTTGCTTTACCTTCCACTCTTATATTTTTGAAGAAATAAAAATAAGTATAAATAAAAGGATATAATTTATATACAATACAGTGTGCAGTTCAATAAACTTTTGTTTTTACAATTTGGAGTTCATTTTAAAGATATAGAAGGTATTCAAAGATAGTATAAAATTGTCCCTTTACTCTTCATCAGATACTTTGTTCAGATTTCAAATATTGTTCCAATAATATCCTTTACATCAAAATGATTAACCAAGGATCACATATTGCAAAATGATGCCATTCAGTGCAGACAATCTCTCAGTCATTCTTCATATTAATGCCTTAATCATTTTTTAAGTTTAAAATGAGTATTATTTGAATGTATTTTAACTTGGATTTTTCTGATATTTCCTCATTATTAGATCTAAGTGCTACCTTTTGGGCAGATAAAGCACAACAACACTGCTGTTTTTTATTGCATCCTTACACATAACAGGTATTCTCCATTTGTTCAATCAGTTATGATGTTTGATTTGATCACTTGAGGAAGGAGTATCAGCAAGAATTCTTGGTTGCAAAACCATTTCTATTTTCAATAAATAAGTAGTTTGGGAGGAGACACATTCAAAATGTGTATGTATCCTGTTCTTCACCAGCATTCAGCCACTGTTTTAGCATCTGTTATTGTCACTTGCCTGAAATTAATTATTATGATAATGATTGCTGAAGTATGATTTTCTAATTCTTTTATTTCTTCTAAATTTGTTAGTTGTTATTCTATAATTTTTTTTATAAAAACAACTTTTTCTTCTCTCATTTTTTTTAAACATACAGATTCTTGTATTATTTTATTCAATGTTGTATAAATGTGTTTTTTATGTGTGTGTCATTATCATGATTTAATTTGTCACTCAAATTGCTTTAGTGTGGCCAGTGACAGTGAGAGTCTCTTTAAACTGGTTTTAGTGTCCTTAAGATATGTCCTCTTCATTCTTTGGGAACGTCCTCACTCTCTTGTACAATAAAATGTTACAGGTTCAATTATTTTGTTCCATATCCTACCTTAGAACCAATCATTTCACCAAGAACAGTTGTTATTATGATGGGAGAATGATACTTATAACCAAAACCTGAGTTTAAGTATTTTCATTGTAGTTGGGAAGTTCAAGCTAATACTGTAAGATTCACTCTAGTCTTCTCCTTTTTCTTACATAAAAATGCCTTTTCAAGTGAAAATTGTAGTTTTGTGCAATGATTGATGTATTCAATTACCATGCATGAACAAATATCCAAACTTTAATGAGATGCCAACCCACATACTGCTGTTTAATATTAATTTTTGACTCAATTATGAAGAAAGGAAGAAAAGAAGGAGAGAAGAGAGGGAGGGAGACGGAGGAGTAAGTTTGATAAGTTTGGACTAATTTATCTATCAATGTAAGCATCACAACAATCATGATATAGAATATTTCTTTCATCCCATTAAGGTCCCTCATGCATGTTTTCAATATACATTTTACTCAAATTCAATCACTGCTCTATTAACTTTAGCAAACTTGTTTTAGAAAATTAATATTAATAGGATCACCCAGTATGTACTCTTATGTTTCTAGTTATTTCTTTCTGAACAAAATGATTTTAAGGTTCCTCAGGTTGAAATATGCACCATTATTTCATCCCTTATTATTTTTGAGCTACACACTTTACAAATATACCAAAATTTATTTACTAACTGATTCATTGCTGGATATCTGAGTTATTTGTGGGTTTTGGTTATTAGTAATAAAACTGTTATAAACATTGTCCACATGTCGTTTGTATAACATTTTGTCATTTATTCTGGGGAAACACACTGAAATAAAATTTTGGGTCATAAAATATATGGATTTTTATTTAATAAGATACTGAAAAATTCTTAATCAAAGTGGTTGTACCATTTAACATTGCCTCCAAGTATAATTGTTGACAATTTTTGATAAAGAAATTCATGTCAATTTTAAGACATAGAAATTCATTTCCCATATAGACTTTATTATCAATGTTTTCTGAAGCACTTGCTTAATAATACTCAAAACATATTAAGAGTTTTTTAAGATAAATATTATAAAGGACTGAAGTTAGAAATCAAAAGGGAAGCCATTAACAGCATTTCTCAAGCTGAAGAATTGAAGGAACAATTCAAACCTTGAGGTTCATTACTGAAAGATTCTATGAGCAAAACATTGAATGATGCAGGATATATAAAAAGAAGATCAAAGAAAGATGTAGAATCACTCTGAAAAAAAAATAATAATTGGTCAATGTCCAACCATTTCAGAACATAGCATCTGATCAAGAATCAATGATATTGAAAGCGTCCAGGAACTGACAGAATATCAACTGATATGTTTCAACAAACAATTGCAGTGTTGGAACAATTTCTTATCTATGTCAATAAATTTGAAAGATAGCTACCTGGCCCACTGACTGGAAAAGATTCATATTTGTGTCCATTCCAAAGAAAGAAGATCAAATAGAATGTGGGAATTATCAAAAATATCATTATTTCACAGTCTAGCAACATTTCACTGAATATGATTCAAAAATGACTGCACATCAACAGAGAACCATCAGAAGTTTAAACTGGATTCAGATGAAGATGTGGAACAAGGGATATCATTGCTGATGATGGACCTTGGTTGAAAGCAGAGAATGCTAGAAGGATATCTGTTTACCTGCATTGTAGCAAACTTTCTGAACAAGTTCAATGCTGTGGATCATAAAAAATTATGAATATCATTGTGAATAACTGGAATTACAGAACCTTTAGTTTTTGTTCATGCAGAACCTTCACAGGGTCCAATGCAGTCCTTTAAACTAACAATATACTATGTGGTTCAGAATTGGGAAAAGTATGTGACAACGAATTATTCTTTCATTTTATGTATTCGATATGAACAAAAAAAAATGAGGAACTGGATTATATGAAGAAAAATTTGGGATCAGGATTAGAGGAATACTCTTTAACCACCTGTGATATACATAAGACATGATCTTTTTACTGAAAATGATGACTACTTGAAGCATACACTGATGAAGTTCAAAGACTACAATCTACAGTATAAATTATACCTGTGAAGAAACCAAAATCGTCACAACTGGACAAATCAACACAATGATAAATGGGGGGAAAATTGATGCTGCGAAAGACTTCTTTTCTTGGCTCAGTAATCAATGTCCATGGAAGAAGTAGTCAATAATTCAAATGAAGTGCTGCATAGGGCAAATCTGATGCAAAATACCACTTTAAAGTACTGAAAAGCAATGATAACATTTTCATGACTAATGTCGCACCTGAGAAAGCCATAGTCTTTTCAATTGCTTCATAAGCATGCAAAAGCTGGGCAATGAAAAAGGAAGAATTGATGCATTCAAATGGTAATGGTGAAGAACAGTGAATACAATGCATGCAAAAGAAGGAACAAATCTGTCTTAGAAGAAATATAAACAGAATGCTTCTTGGAAGGTGAATGGTGAGATTTCATCTCACTAATTGAGAACACATCATCAGGGAAAATCAATTTCTAGAAAAATACATCATGTTTGGTAAAGTAGAGGGTCAGTGAAAAAGAGGGAAACCCTCAAAGAGATGAATTGACACAATAACCAAAACAATAGATTCAAGCATTCTAAAAGGCATGATGAGGGCACAGATTATAAATAGGAGATGACTAAAAGGCAATGAAGAAAAAGAACCAAGGGAATAACCATTTAAATATATTTTTTTTTCCTCAGGAAGTAAATATAATCTTCCCTTTGGTGGCTGACAAATGAGTGATGCAACATATCTGTGAGCTGAAGAGATGGTGACAAGATGATCACTGGCTAACATATTCTGCCAGATCCTTCTATGATGAGATCTGGAAATTTGAGTGAAACAGATACAAATAATGATCCTGGAATTCTGGCATTAAATGAAAAGATAAAGAATTAGATTGAGCCGTGATTGAAAAGTGAAAAGAAGTGAGAATAGTGACTAGGGAGAGAATAAAGACCAGATCATGCAAAGCAGGGACGTCTTGAATAAAGAAGCAGATGCTGATAAGGAGTAAAAAAGAAGAAGAAGAAGAAGAAGAAGAAGAAGAAGAAGAAG
>NW_006921812.1:5414884-5416963 GCF_000298275.1 Orycteropus afer afer | reverse complement strand
GGAGAGGGAGAGGGAGAGGGAGAAGGAGAAGGAGAAGGAGATGGAGATGGAGATGGAGATGGAGAAGGAGAAGAGGAAGAGGAAGGAGAAGAGGAAGAGGAAGAAGAAGAGGAAGAGGAAGAAGAGGATGAAGAAGAAAAAGAAGAAGAAGAAGAAAATGCCATAGAATCGACACAGTGGTAATGACACAATACTCTTTCTATAATTAGAGACTCAGTAAATAGAGAAACCCCACCCTCATCAATCCTCCTCCCTGAACACCTTCACCTCTAGCAGACAAAATTTGGGGCTGAACCTTGCTCACTAGGTACCTAAATGACTGAGATAAATTTTGCACACTGAAACAAGAGGGAACTCTGGTGGCATAGTGCCTAAGGCATTTGACTGATATCCAGAAAGCTGGCGGTTCAAATTCACCAGTCACTCCTCGGAAGGAAGATGGGACAATCTATTTCTGCAGTGATACTGCCTTGGGAACCCAGTAGAGGGTCACTATAAGTCAGATCCAACTCGATGGCAGTGGGGGCAGGGGGAGAAGAGGCAAAATCTGCACCTTCTTCTTTTGGAGGGGCTCAATTGCAACAGGCATCTCCTACTTCTGTGAAGTGAAAGGGCTTGTTGGGGTGCTTAGAGAAGGGACTGTAAGGGTGGCATTTCACTAGAGTGTAGGCAGGAACTGTGTCTGTTCAGTAGGGTGACAGACTTCAACCAGTGAATCACAACTGGTGGGTCACAGTCTCCACTCCAAGAAGTACAGCTTCCCTGTGAAGAGGGCTAAAACTTTTCACCACTACCCATATGGGAGAGGCCAAGGAAGTCCCCTAACCAACAACAATAACCCACTACGAACACAAAGGTATAGAGGCATAACTATCCTTCCCTCCATATACATCACTGGTTGATCCTTCTCACCCTGAACTCAACAGGTTAACATCTAAAGTTTTGCTACTGGAGGAGCCCATTTGTGTCAGATTCCTTTCACCTCTGCAGGTATACAGCTCAGCGGATCATTGGTTTCTGCTACACTTACTTGCTTCTAAGTGAGCCCACTTCACTTGCAGGCTGACTATAATTACAAAAGCCCCTCTTCTTCAGTTTCCTTATTTCCTCATTATTTTTTTCTTTCCTTCTTTCCCAATTTACCTCTGTTTTTTATTTTGTTATTTCCCCTCTTCCTTTTCATCTTCCTACATTTTTACCAATCTTTCAGATCAACTACCTCTTCTTTTTTATTTTTTTTTATCTTTTATTCTATATTTTTCATATTTTATTCTCTTCTTCTTTCTTTTCTTTTCTTTTTTTTCTTTACTTCTATCCAACAGTAGGGGAATATTAACTCTCCACCAGCCAGTCATTTTTACTGCACTGGCTACTAAGCACTACTATCAATTCCTAAAACACTGGATCAACTACATACAATGGAAAACATCTGATTATCCCAACTGAAGCTCCTGTTCATGTCAAAGAATCTCACACCCACATTCTCATTAATTATTTCACTATTCTGGAGACAGTTGCTGAGTACCTCAATGTCTTTGAGACAAAATAAAACTTCAATTCAAACAAAGAGTCAGGAAAAGATAGTGGAAACAAATGACCAATATACAGAACTAGGGAATATTCCTGAGAAGGAACAGGTAAAAGAACTACCTAATAATGAATTCAAAAGGTTATATATAACCTTCCAAGAGCTCAAGGAAACCATAAATAAAAGGAAAGAAAGACAGACAATAAGCTTGAAAAATTCTGGAAAATCATATAGGAATAAACTAAAAACATTAATAGACAATTAAAAGTCACACAAAAACAGCAATTAGAAATACAGAAGATGAACACTAAAAATACAGAGATAGATAATACATTGGAAGGACAAAAGAGTAGAATTGAACTGGCTGAAGAACACATATCTCAACTAGAAGACAAATCCCTTGACACCAGCTTGTAAATCAAAAAAGTGAATGAAGAGAAATGAAGAATACCTAAGAGTTACATAGAATGATATCTAAAGAAATAAAATATACCTGTTTTGAATTCCAAAACAAGAGGAGACATTAAGAGAGAGAGAGAGAGAGAGAGAGA
>NW_006921812.1:5413371-5414619 GCF_000298275.1 Orycteropus afer afer | reverse complement strand
TTTTTTTTTTCCAAAACAAAAAACAAAGAAAGAATCTTGACAGCATCTCAGGAAAAATGAAATGGTACCTACAAAGGGCAACCAAATCTCTGATTTCTCAGTACAAGCAATGTAGGAAAGAAGGCAATGGAAATACATGTACAAAATTTGAAGGAAAAAATAAAAAAAAAAAAAAGATTGCCAACCAAGTATTATATACCCAGCAAAACTGTCCTCCAAATACGATGGCAAAAATAAGACTTTTATATACAAAGAGAAAATAAGGGAATTTGTAAAAACACCAACATATTAAGAAATGCTAAAAGGAATCAATCTTTCCAACAGAAGACAATAATAAAAAATTTAGACATGTAACACAGCCTCCCCAAAATCAACCCAGGAACATAATTTTCAAATCTAAAATGAGTTTACAAAATGGAAGATAGAGAAACAGCATAGTCAATCTGTCAAAAATACTAATTACAAACCAAATAGAAGGAATAAATAGTAACATTACAAACCTTTGATATAAAGAGGAAATCAGAAACATACTGTTCCAAACGTAGAGAGCTAAGAAGTTACTACAGAGTAACCACAAAGAAAATTCATAAAAATTTTTAACAAAAGAAGAAAGGAGAAAATCACAAGAAATAAGTAAATATGAAAGTAACAATAATGAAGAAACAGAAAAGAAAATTTGGCAACAAAATAAACTCAGCACAGAAAAAATATTTGGAACAAAGAGACCATCATCAATAAAACAAAATCAAAAGAATGACAGCAGTAAATTCATACCTATCATTAATTATGATAAATGTGAATAGATTAAATGCAATGGTCAAGAAAAAGAGAGTGGTAGATTGGATAAGAAACAAAAACTCACTAGTAAGTTGCCTGAAAGAGACTCACTTTACACACAAAAAGAAAAATACATAAAAAATCAAAGGATGAAAAATAATACATCAAGTGATGACAACCAAAAAAGAGCAGTAGTGGCAATATTAATATCTGATAAAATGGAATCCAAGGAAAAATCCATAATAAAGGACAAGAAATAGCATTATACGATAACAAGAGGGTCGATAGACCAAAAGGACATAACCATAATAAATATCTAAGCACTCAGTAAAAAAGTTTCAAAATACATAAAGCAAATGTTCACTGAATCTAAAGGAGAAATAATGCTACAATAGTTATTGTTGTTGTTGTTAAGTGCCATTGAGTCGTTTCCGACTCATGGCGACCCCATGCACACCAGAACGAAACACT
>NW_006921812.1:5393964-5411034 GCF_000298275.1 Orycteropus afer afer | reverse complement strand
CCCATTCCAAAGAAAGGTGATCCCACAGAAGGTGGAAATTATAGATCAATATCATTAATAGCGTATGCAAGTAAGATCTTAGTGAAGATAATTCAGAAACGTTTGCTACAATGGTAGCAAAACTTATTAACACACCACTTTCAATGAAGGACAGGACCACTATGTGGGGGTAAAACGAAAACAAAACAAAACAAACAAACAAACAAAAAAAAAACTCAATACCCAATACAGAAGAACTCAACACAATCAACCAACTTAACTTCATAGGCATATACGGAGGACTCCACTCAACAACAATGACAACAACAAAACAGTACACATTCTTTTCCAGTGCATAAAGATCATTCTCCAGAATAGATCATATGTTAGGTCAAAATTCAAGTCTTAATAAATTTAAAAACAAGACTTTCTACAAAGCATCTTCTTAGATCACATACAACACTGTAAAGTTAGAAATCCATATTAGGAAGACCAGGGGAAAGAAATCAAATACATAGAAACTGAATAACATACTACTCAAGAAGAACTGAGGAACAGAGGAAATAAAGTGAGAAATTAAAAAAAAAAAAAAAAAAAAAAATCCTAGAAACAAATGAGAATGAAGATACTACCTACCAAAGCCTTTGGGACACAGTGAAAACAGGTCAATTTTTAGCAATTTAAACACACATCAAAAAGAGGAAAACCAAAATCAACACCTTAGCCTAATAACTCATAATTACAAGAACAACCAAAGAAGCCTTCAGTCTCCAGAAGAAAGGAAATAGTAAAGATCAAAGCAGAAATAAATGATATAGGAAACAAAAAAATAAGAGAAAAATCAATCAAAAAGGCTAGAATCTGGTTATTCAAAAATTTTAACATAATAGCCAAACCACAGGAAAATTTAGCTAAGGAAAGAAAGAGAAGGTGCATATAACATGAATAATAAAATAATTGGGCAAGATCACAACAGAACCAACTGAAATAAAAATAATAACAGAATATTGCAAACAACTATACTCCACCAAATTCAAAAACATAGAAGAAAATGATAACTTTCTAGAAACACAAGACCTACCTAAATTAGAATAATCGGAGGTATAAAATTTGAACTGATTCATTAAAAAAAAGAATAAAAATTGAACAGTTCATAAAAATATCACCCCCCAAAAAAGCCCTTGTCCAGATGGCTTCACTGGAAAGTTCAAACAGGTGTCACCTGTCCTACTGAAGCTGTTCCAGGACATGGAAAAGGATGGCATACTCCCAAATTCATTCCGTGAAGCAAGCATAACCCTGATATCAAAGCCAGGCAGACACCACTAAACTTCATTAATATAGATGCAAATATCTTCAATAAAATCCTAGCCAATGGAGTCCACCACCATGCAAAATAAATAAATAAATAATAACCATGATGAAGTAGGATACATGCTAAGTATGCAAGCATGGTTCAACATTACAAAAACCATCAACATAATTCATCACATAATTAAAACAAAGACAGAGAAACACATGATCACACCAACTGATGCACAAGAATCATTTGATAAAATCCAGCACTAATTCCTGATAAAAACTCTCAGAAAACTTAGTAGTAGAAGGGAAATTCCTCAACATAATAAATGGCACATAGCCAGAACTAACAGCCAACATTATTCTCAATCGAGAGAGACTCATAGTATTACCTGTGAGAACAGAAACTGAACAAGGATGTCCCCTATCACTACTACTCAACATGGCTTTGGAAATCTTTGCTAGGGCAAAAAGACAAGACAGAGAAATAAAGTGCATCCAAATTGGCAAGAAGTAGTAAATTTTTTTAAATTTGCATATGACACGATACTACAAATAGGAAAACCAAGAAACTCAGCAAAACAACACCTAGAACTAACTGAATGATTCAGTAAAGTGACAAGATAAAAGATTAATATGCAAAAATAAGTTAGATTTCTCTAATCAATAAAAATACCTCTAAAAAGAACATGAGAAAATAATACCATTTACAATAGCTAAAAAAAAAAAATAATAAAATACTTAGGAATAAATATTACTAGGGAAACAAACAAAAAACTCACTGCCATCTAGTTGAATCCTAATCATAGTGACCACTCCTTGGGTTTCTGAGGAGTATCACTATGGTAGCAGATCACCCAATCTTCCATCCAAGGAGCGTCTGGTGTGTTTTAACCACTAGCCTTCTGGTTAGCAGCTAGATTCCTTAGACACTATGCCACCAGAGCTCCTAGGGAAACAAAAGTCCTACATAAAGAAAACTACAAAAAAATATTACAAGAAACTATAAGAGACTTACATAAATGGAAGAATCTGTCATGCTCATGGCTAGGAAGACTAAATCTTGTGAAAATGTCAACACTGCACAAAGCTATCTATAGATTCATTGCAATCCAATCCAAATCTCATCAACCCTTTTTAAGGACAGGGAAAAACTAATCACTAATTTTATATAGAAAGGAAAGAGAGCATGGATAAACAAAGCACTATGGAAACAGAAAAACAAAGTAGGATGCCTCACACTGCCAGATCTCAAAACCTACTATACAACAACAGTAGTAAAAACAGCCTGGTACTGGTACAACAATAGGAACATAGGCCAATAGAACAAAATTAAGAATTCAAAAAGATCTATCCACCTACGGACAGCTGATCTTTGACAAAGGGCTAAAACTTACTCAGTGGAGAAGAGATAGCCTCTTTAACAAGTGGTGCTGTCAAAATTGGATATCCATTTGAAGAAAAAGGAAGCAAGATCTATACCTCACAGCACACATAAAAGCAATAGATCTAAAATCTTAATATAAAACATAAAACTCTAAAATTTATCAAAGTTAAAATAAGGGCAACCTTAAGGGCCCTAATTTATGGCATAAATAGACTATCAAGAATAATCCAAAATGCATAAACAACAGTAGAGAAACTAGATGACTAGGACCTTCTAAAAATTAAATTCTTATGCGCATCAAGACTTCTCCAAAAGAGTAAAAAAAACCCTACAGGTTGTGAAAATGATAACATATCTGAAAAGGGGTTTATCTCTAAAATTTATAGAAAACTTCAACACCTCAACATCAAATGACAAACAATCCAATTCAAAAATGGGGGACTATATGAACAGACACTTCACCAAAGAAGATATTCAGACAGCTAACAAACACATGAAGGAATGCTCATGATCATTGTTATTGTTGTTATGTGCCGTTGAGTTGGATCCAACTCATAACAACCCCTCTTTGGGCTTCCGAGGTGGTATCATTATGGAAGTAGATTGCCCAACCTTCCTTCTAAGGAGTGCCTGGTGGGTTTGAACAGCCAGCCTTCTGGTTAGCAGTCAAGTGCCTTAGGCACTATACTACCAAAACTCCTTCATGATCATTAGCAGTGGGTTTTATTTATTTATTTATTTATTTTCATGATCATTAGCCATTAAAAGTCAAACCCACTGTCATCGAGTTGATTCTGATTCATAGCAATCCCCATTGGATTTCTATGGCGTTCATCTTTATAGAAGTAGACTGTACCATATTCCCTCTGAAGAGCAACAGATGGGTTTGAATCACCGAACATTAGCCATTAAACCAAACACTCACTGACTTTGAGTCTTTGTTGTTGTTGTTGTTGTTGTTTGCCGTCGAGTCGGCCCCGACTCATAGCGACCCCTCCTAGGGTTTCCGAGGCAGTATCATTACGGAAGTAGGATTGCCCAACCTTCCTTCCGAGGAGTGGCTGGTGGGTTTGAACCGCCAGCCTTCTGGTTAGCAGTCAAGTGCTTTTAGCCACTATGCTACCAGAGCTTAGGTATCAATATAACCACCGGACTTACTCGTCTCATAGAGACTGGTGAAACTGCTGAGATTAGGTCCCAAGTCACCCTTTAGGGCTGAAATTGAAATCACTCCTGTGGCTTTACTCTCAACCAAGCAATAGACAGGTCTATGAACTGAACACCTAAGCCAGCGAGAGGCACTCCTTTGAACAATCAACCATGGGAGATCAGAAAGGCAGCATTTGCCCAGGGAGAAAGGTAGGAAGGCAGGAATGCATAGACAAGAAGGTCACAGGGAAAGGATAACCACAGGGAGGAAGTGGGAATAGAGCTGTTACACTGAGGGTAACGTAACAAATGCCACAAAACAAAATGTGTATGAACTGTTGAACGTAAAACCAATCTGCTTTGTAAAACTTCATCCTAACCACAATAAAATTTTTTTAAAAAATCTGTGAACGGAGGTCATGAATTTTAACGTATTGATTTAATCAATATAAAATTATGACCACTGAAGAAGAGCTTAAGAATTGATTGTGCTTCTCTCTCTTTCTCACTCCTTTGTAAGCATATGCTATTTCTTCTCTCTTTCTTATATAAAGAAGGAGCAACAACTAGGTAACCAAAATGTCTTACCTAGACATTATTTAAAATAAATAACTACAATAATATAAAAGAATGTGGATATACTATCACATTTTTTAATATTGTATGAAGAGTTATACTTCTCCCTTTCAGTGATAATTTCTATTTCATTCAGTCTTTGTACAGCTTAATGGAGCATTACTTAATGCCATATTGAAAAATTTATCTTTTCTTCAGACATTCACCTGAGCCATAATTAATTGATTTGTTACCATGTTAAGAAAACCCTCTATTTTTGATGAGGAAGGAACTATAAACTCATTTTCCTGTAAATGACAAGGTGATAATATTTAATTTAAATTAATTTTACAGGATTAATATGTATGTTTATTTCTGTTTGTCTCACCACATGTCACAGATTTAGCATAGCAGAAAAACCATTAAAATCAGAGAGCAGTAGAATTAGATGCTATCAATGTTTCATAAAATACCAAAAATTGCAAAGCAAAATGTTATATATAATTGGGTTTTATTCAAATGTTCTAACATGTTATGTATAATTTAATAGGGCTATAGTCCCAAGGGGAGCTCTGGTGGCATAGTCCCTAAGGCTTTTGACTGTTAACCAGAAGGCTGGTGGTTCAAACCCACCAGCTACTCCTCAGAAGGAAGGTTGGAAAATCTACTTCTATAGTGATAGTGCCTCTGAAACCCAAAGAGGGATCATTATGAGTGGGATTCGACTCGATGGCAGTGGTTATAGTCCCAAGTGTATAAATTCTGATAGTGAAGATATTTATAAAATAAATACTTTATAACTACGCCTTTTCTTAGTAATTATACACAGCATTAATAAGAGAAAGAAATTAAATATAAACATATTAAAGATGGTGGTCATTTTGTTTATTAAAAGGTTAAATTAAGACTGATTTATTATCTATCATAGACAGTTAAAGTAATATTTATTAACCTCTGTTACTCTTTCAGAAACTTACAAGCTCACAATTGTAAAGGAAACATTCTCATGAATCATTTGATCTCATATACTAGAACAAGCATTTAATTGTGTGGATCCTAACAAATTACGCATAATGTTGAGAAAAATGAGAATTCCGGAGTACTTAATGGTACTCATGAAGAGCCTGCACATAGATCAGGAGGCTGTCATTTGAACAGAACATGGGGATATTGCATGGTTTAAAATCAGGAAAGGAGGGAATCAGGTTGTATCATTTCACCATACTTATTCAATCTGTACGCTGAACAAAAATTCTGAGAAGGTGGATTATATGAGGAATAGTGTGACATCAGGATTGGAGGAAGACTCATTAGCAACCTGTGATACACAGATAACACAACTTTGCTTGCTGAAAGTGAACATGACTTGAAGCACTTACTGATGACGATTAAAGACTACAGTCTGCAGTGTGAATTACACCTCAATATAAAGAAAACAAAAATCCTCACAACTGACCAATAAGAAGCATGATGATAAATGGAGAAAAGATTGAAGTTGTCAAAGACTTCATATTACTTGGTTCTACAATAAACACCCATGCAAGTAGTAGTCAAGACATCAGATGATGTATTGCATTGGGCAAATCTGCTGCAAAAGACCTCTTTCAGGTACTGAAGAGCAAAGATGTCTCCTTGAAGAATAAGGTGTGCCTAACACAATCCATGGTATTTTCAATCACCTCTTACACATGTGAGAGCTGAACAATGAACAAGGAAGACCAAAGAAGAGTTGATGCTTTTGAGTTGTGGTGTTGGCGGAGAATACTGAGAGTACCATAAAAAACAAACTCACTGCCATCGAGTCAGATCCTACTAATAGCGACCCCTCCTTGGGTTTCTGAGGCAGAATCACTACAGAAGTAGATTGCCCAACCTTCCTTCCAAGGAGTGGCTGATAGGTTTGAACCTCCAGCCTTCTGGTTTGGAGTCATGTGCCTTAGGCACTATGCCACCAGAGCTCCATGGACTGCTAAAAGAACTAACAAATCTATCCTGGAAGAAGTGCAGCTGGAAAGCTTCTTAGAAGCAAGAATGGCCAGACTTCATCTCACCTACTTTGGTCATGTTATCAGAAGGAATCATTCACTGGAGAAGAATATCAGGCTCCGTAAAGTGGAGAGTCAGAAGAAAAGGGGAAAACCCTTAATAAGATGGATGGACACAGTGGCTGCAGTGATGGGCTCAGATATAGCAAGGATTGTGAGGCTGGCACAGGACCACACAGTGTTTTGTTCTGTTGTGCATAGGGTTGTTAAGAGTTGGAGATCACTCCACAGCCCCAAATCACAACAAATTTGATCATGTTGTCAGAATGACCCATTCCTTGGAGAAGGATATCATGCTTGGTAAAGTGGAGGGTCAGAAAAAAAGGGGAAAACCCTCAACAAAATAAAATGCATTGGCACAGTGGCTGCAATGATAGGCTTAAGCACAGCAAAGATTGTAAGACTGTAATTACTAGCATAATAGACCATATATTTGTCTGATTCAGAATGGCCCAAACCAGTCCATTTTAGCTCATTAATGCCTAGGATATGCATCTATCTGTGTTCCATTTCATTTTTGGCAACTTTGAATTTTCCTAGATTCATACATCATACGTTCCATGTTTTGACTATTAATGGAAGTTTGCAGCTGTTCCTTCCCATTTGCTGTCCTGCCTCATCAGCAAACAGAGGTCCTCAAAACTTTCCTCCATCCACATCATTAAGATCAGCTCTACTTTGAGAAGGCAGCTCTTCCCCAGTTATATTTTAAGTGCCTGCTCTCCTGAGGGGGTCATCTTCCAGCACTGTTTTGGACAATGTTTCAGGCCTATTAATAAAGTTTTCCAGTAACATATCAGACAGTGTTTCACTGTTATACATAAGGTTTTCACTGGCCAATTCTTTGAGAAGTGGATGGCCCCTTCTTTCTTCCAAGTTTGTTTTAGTCTGGAAGCTCCGCCAAAACCTGTCCACCATAGGCAACCCTGCTGGTATTTGAAATACTGGTGGCATAGCCTCCAGCCTCACAGAAATGCAAGCCACCACAAAAGGAAAAAAAAAGTGACAGAAATGTGGTGGCAGTTTATTCATAAGAATATGGTAAAACTTCACAATGATAACATGTATAAAAAGTTTTAAATTGCCAAATATTGTTACAATTAGAATATTTTAATTCCATTGTATAAATTACCCCACATCTAGTCATCTAGATAAATGAATGCTAAATATTTGCTATAAAAATATATTCTCTTTTCCTTGTTAAGTTGAATGTAACAATGACATCTTTGACTATGGCTTTCTTAAAAGTAAAATTGAAAAGGGTTAAGAGGGAGAACTGAATAAATAAGGATATTTTTTTAATGGTTACGTGAATTTTTGGTAAATATTGAAGGATAAATGTGAACAAAAATAATTGAAAATCATTCTGTCCTAATCTATACATGCCGTACACAAGAAAAAAAAGAAAAGAAAAAGTGAGCCAGATGCAGAAAGCTTATTGGAAAACAAATTTCTATAGGAATCATAGTATCATATTTTTAGGTAAAAAAGAAAAATTCTCCTTTATATTAAAGAATATAGACACACTGGAAAGTGTTTAAAACAGAATTGCAAGATAATAATAATGGATGATAAATATTAATGTGAGATGAGAACTGAGCTAGAGAATGTCAGGAAAGAAATAAAAAGAAAAGTTACTTTGGGAAATAATTATGTTACAGAAATGAAAAACAAATTAGATGTAATAAATTGTGATATCAATTTTGCTTAAAGCGATTGTCTAATTTGCACATGGGGCACTCAAGGCAGTTTTGAGAAAGAATAATATTAAATGGAAAAAGAGTGTGTATGTTGGTATAGAAAGCAAAACAACAACAACACAAAGCCAAACCTGGTGCTGTCAAGTTGATTTCCACTCATGGCTACCTTATGTGTTACAGAGTTGAACTGCTCCATAGGGCTTTCTTGGCTGTCTTATTTGTGGAGTAGATCAGCTGACTTTTCTTATATGGTGCCACAGAATGGATTCGGAGTTAAAACCTTTCTGTTATTAGATAAGCAGAAACTGTTTATGTCAACTATATTTCAAAAGATGGCATTAAGGAAAAAATAGTAAGTTAATATTTATATTGATATGTATATGAGCACAGATAAAATGAGTTTAACTATGCACAAAAATTTTCTGTAATGAAAAGATTAAGAAAATATTAAAGTGATATTGAGTTAATTTTAAGAAAATATTAACATTATCTGCATCATACTTCTAGTGGTATAATACCCTTGGCTTCTCTCCACTGATCATACATCCTCCTAGTGGATAATTGTTTTAATAACTGTGAATGTGGAATAAGAAACCAGGTTTAATATGTGGAACAGGTCCTACCATTCCCATTTCTTTGGCCTTTCCCTGACTGGAGATACCACAGGCTCTCTAATTATTTCTTCCATGACTATAATTTTATTAGCAGACTTTAACGGGTGTTTCCTGCAGCAAGTGAGCAGAGAGAAGTTACGAAAGTGAATGACTACCTATAGAATAACATCTTTTGAAATTCTGATATTTTCTATTCTTTGTTTTCAGCAAAATTAAAGAAAGTTCTACACTACTTTTAATGTTGGATCCCTATATTATTGTTGGCTTGTATCAAAGATTGAAAGATTAAAAATTTTCATTCCTGAGCATTTATTTCAGTGAAAGTAACTCTTTCAATATTTAACAATATAAACTTAAATATAAGACTAGCGTGAAAAAGAAAATAATAATTTCTAATTAGCTCCTTTAGCATTAGATAACATTCATTCTAAGGCATAATTAATTAAAATAACTAATTAAATATTTTTTTTACAGTAAGGATGCATGGCAAATAAAAGTTTGCATTTTATTTTTCATTCAGAATCTATCTTTGTGCTTGATCAATTGTGTACTAAGCATTGTAATGTACTAATAACTGTAATGCCTAATTTCTGACAAAAAAAAATTTAACACATAAAATCTTATTGACAAATGCATTTTAAAAGTAAATTATAAATTTAAATCATATATAGGACAGAATTATAATAAGAAAATTAAATTTAATATTAAATAAATTATAATTGAATAATATCATTAAATTGTTGTTGTTGTTGTTATGTACCATCAAGTCGGACCCGACTCATAGCGTCCCCTCCTTGGGTTTCCAAGGCAATATCACTACAGAAGTACATCTTCCTTCTGAAGAGTGGCTGGTGGGTTTGAACTGCCAGCCTTCTGGTTAGCAGGCAAGTGCCTTAGGCACTACGCTACCAGAGCTCCCATCATTAAATTAGAGAAATTAACAAAACTGTGATATTTAAAAATATATTACATTATGATAAAGAAGTTCTGGTGAAGTAGTGAGTAAAGCATTTGGCTTTGATGGTTCAAACCCACCAGCTGCTTCATGAGAAGAAGATGAGACAATTTACTTTCATAAAAATATACAGTCTTGGAAATCCAATAGGGGTCACCATGAGTCAGAATCAACTCAATGTAGTGTTATTATTTTATGATGATGTTGATAATGATGAAAACATTTTAACAAAAATATACATTTAAATATAGTTGAGTAAAGTAAGGGAACTCTGGTAGCATACTGCCTAGGCCATTTGACTGCTAACCAGATGGCTGGTGGTACAATCCCACCAACCCCTCCTCAGAAGAAAGACTGGGCAATCTACTTCTGTAGAGATACTGCCTTGGAAACCCAAGGAGAGGTCGCTATGAGTAGCAGTCAACCTGATGGCAGCAAGTTTGGTTTTTGGTTGGAGGAAAGTAAAATTTCTCCCAGATATGACCTTGACTGTTTAAAAACACATTTAATAGTATTCTTGTTGACTCTGGGATTTTCTATATATAGGATTATATCATCTGCAAATAGAGATAATTTTATTTCTTTGTCAATTTAGTTGTCTTTTATTTCCCTTTCTCACCTTTCTTCTCTGGTGAGAACTTCCAACATAATATTAAATAGGAGTGGTGATAAAGGATGTCCTTGTCTAGTTGCCATTCATAAGGGAAATAATTTTGGCTGCTGATTTTGTGTATAGGCTCTTAATCATGTTGAGGAATTTCCCTTGTATTTAGTAAGTGTGTTTATTAGAAATGGGCATTGGATTTTGTCAAATGTAGATGCATTTTTTGTATTGATTGATATGATCATGTTTTTTTTTTTTATTTTGTTTTATTCATGTAGTGGATTACATTGATAGTTTTTCTAACACTGAATCATCCTTACATACTTTGTAGGGTATAAGGTCAACATACAAAACTCAATCAGATTTGTGCACACTAACAAAGAGAACTCTGAGAAGGAAATCAGGAAAATAATACTTTTAGAATTGCATCCTAAGATCAATACTTAGGAATACATCTAACCAGAGATACAAGAGACCTATGTGAAGAAAGCTACAAACTGCTACTACAAGAAACCAAGTGATTTACATAAATAGAAGAATATACAATGTTAATAGATAAGAAAACTCACAATGTTAAAATACCAATATTACCCAAATTTATCTACAGATATAATACAATTCCAATCCAGATTCCATAGTCATTCCTTTCTCTCTCTCTCTCTCTCTTTTTTAATAGCATTTTATTAGGATTTGGGTGAAAGTTTACAGAGCAAATTGGTTTTCAATTAAACAATCCATACAAAATTTTTTTTTGTGACATTGGTTGCAATCCCTAAAAAGTAAAAGCACTCTTCCTACTTCTTCCCTGTATTTTCCTTTTCCATTTGTCCTTCTTTCCTATCTCCTCCTAATTACTGAGCTTTATCCTTGTACAAATACTGTCCTTTTGATCTTGTATAGTTGATTGTTCTAAGGAGTGTGTACCTCATTAATATTACTGTTCACCATACAGAACTGTCTAAAATTTGAACCAAGGGGGTGTGTTAAATTCCAGGCTTGAAGGTTGGCTAAAGGCTATAGATTCCAGTGTTCTATCAGTCTCTATCAAACGAGTAAGCCTGGTCTTTTTAATGATTTTTAAGTCTTGTTCCATATTTTTCTCCCTTTCTATACAGGACATTTTATTGTGATTCATTTTGGAGTGACTGTTTGTGCTAGTCAGGTACCATCTAGTTTTTCTTATCTCAGGGTCATCGAGGCTGAGGTTTGATTGATCAATTATTCCCCTAATTGTGCCCATGTATTTTAGGACATTGTCTTTGTGAATTATGTTATGTCAATTGACCTTGATGTCCTCCAATACCATAGTGGTGAGCTCCTAGGCCCAATGATTTATTCCTTCAAGGTATTTGTTGTGTTGTTGTTGTTTTGGGCTGTTGAGTCATCTCTGACTCATACCATCCTTATGTACAACAGAATGAAACACCGCCCAGTCCTATGCCAGCCTCATGATCCCTACTATACCTGAACCCATTGCTGGAGCCACCGTGTTAGTCTTTCTTGTTAAGGGACTCCCCTTTTATACTGACCTTGACTTTACCAAGCATGACATCCTTCTCCAGAGAATTATCCTTCTGACAATATGACCCAAGTTAGTGAGACAAAGTCTGGCCATCCTCACTTCCAAGGAGCATTCTGGCCCCACTTCTTCCAGGACAGATTTGCTAGTTCTTTTAGCAGTTCATGGTACTTTCAGCATTCTTCGCCAACACCACAACTCAAAAGCATCAACTCTTCTTTGGTGTTTGGTTACAGCTAACAGTTTTTCATACTTTTCTACTTGTATTCTCTGCTACAGCGTAAAAATAAACTCAGTATTTCTCAAGTTGAAAGAACTGAAGAAAATATTCAAGCCTCAAATTTCAACATTGAAGGATCCTTTGAGCAAAATATCTAATGATGCAGGAAGCATCAAAAGAAGATGAAAGGTATAAACAAAGTTACTGTACCAAAAAGAATTGGTCAATATTCAGCCATTTTAGCAGGTAGCATATGATGAAAATCAATGATATTGAAGTTCAAGCTACACTGAAGGAATTGACAAAAAACAAGGTTTCATGAGTTGATGAAATACCTGTTCACATGTTTCAACAAATATATGCAGCTTACTCCTTTCCACTAAGAAATTTGGAAGACAAACTACCTGGCCAACTGACTGGAAGAGATTGATATTTGTGCCTATTCCAAAGAAAGTTGATCCAACACAAAGTGGAAATTATTAAAAAATATATATCACTAATATAACAAGAAAGTGAAAAATTGATAAAGATAATTCAACAACAGTTAAAGTATATTGACTGTGAACTTCCAGAAATTAAAGCTGGTTTCAGAAGAAAACGTGGAGAGAGGGACATCATTGCTGATATCAGATGGAGCTTGGCTGAAAGAAAATAATACCAGAAAGATGTTTACCTCAATTTTATTGACTATGCAAAGATAGTCAATTCTATGGATCAAAACAAATAATGGTAATACAGAGAAGAATCAGAATTCCAGAACACTTTACTGTGCTCAAGAAGAACCTGTACATAGATCAAGAAGCAGTCATTTGAACAAAATAAGAGGATACTATGTGATTAAAATCAAGAAGGGTGTGTGTCAGTTCTGTATCTTTTCACCATACTTTTTCAATCGCTATGTTGTGCAAATAATGTGAAAAGCTGGATTATATGAAGAAGAACACAGCATCAGGATTGGAGGAAGACTAATTAACAACGTGTGATATGCAGATGACACAACCTTGCTTGCTGAAAGTGAAAATGACTTGAAGCATTTACTGATGAAGGTCAAAGACTACAGTCTTCAATATGGATTACACCTCAACATAAAGAAAACAGAAAATTTTACAACTGGTTCAATAAGCAACATCATGATAAATGGAGAAAAGATTGAAGTTGCCAGGGATTTCATTTTATTTAGATCCACAATCAACACCCATGTAAACAGCAGTCAAAAAACTTATATGTAGTTTTGCAGTGGGCAAATCTGCTAAAAAAATAACTTTTTAAAGTGTTAAAGAACAAAGAAGTCACTTTGAAGACTAAGGTGAACCTGAACCAAGCCATGGCATTTCCAATTGTCTCATATGCCTGCAAATGACGGAAAAGTAATAAAGAAGACTGAAAAAGAATTGATGCCTTTCAATTGTGCGGTTGGTGAAGAATACTGGAAATACTTCAGACTGTCAAAAGAATGAAGCAGTTTGTCCAGGAAAAAGTGAAGCTGCAATGCTCTTTAGAAGTGAAAATGACCAGACTTAATCACTTTCTTTGGTCATGCTGTCAGAATGGACTTTTTCCCTGGATAAGCATATCATGCTCGGTTAAGTAGAAAGTCAGGAGTCAGAGCTCCCACCCAGGCAGGAGGAAGTTGGAACCCAGGGTGGACAGCTGGATACAAGTAGGGGGAAGGCCAGGAAGTGGGTGGAGCAGTTTTTGAACAGCTAAGGGAGATAAACTTATCTGTCAGTTTGTCATACTGTGGTGGTTCCTGTGTTGCTGTGAGGTTGGAGGCTGCACCCGTGGTGTTTCAAATGCCAGAAGAGTTGCTTATGGTGGATGGCTTTTAGTGGATCTTCCAGACTGTGAGAGACTCAAAAGAAGGAAGAGACAATCCGCTTCTTAAAGAATTGGCCAGGGAATACTTTGTGCATAGATGTGAAACAACGCCTGATGTATTACTGGAAAACTTTATGAATAGCCTGGAAACATTGTTCAATACAGTGCTGGAAGATGAGCCCATCATGTTGGAAGGCACTCAGAATATCACTGGAAAAGCAATCCCTCATCATATTAGAACTGATAATGATATGGATAAAGTAGAGCTTATGGGACCTCCATTTGCTGATGTGGCATAACTCAAAATGAGAAGAATCAGCCTCAAACAATCATTAATAATCAGAACATGGAATGTATAAAGTATGGATTTAGGAAAATTGAGGGTTGTCACAAATGAAATGGAATGATTAAAGATTGATATCCTAGGAATTAATAAGCTGAAATAGACCAGTTTTGGACATTTTGAATCAAACAACCATATTATCTACTATGCTAGGAATGACAAGTTGAAGAGGAATGGTGTAGCATTCACTGTCACCAAGAATGTTTCAATATCTATCCTGAAGTGCAATGTTGTCAGTGATAGGATAATATCCATACACTTACAAGGAAGGCCAGTTAATACTACTATTAATCAAATTTATCCACCAACCAGCAAAGCTACAGATGAGGATATTGAAAATTTTAACCTATTTCTGCAGTCTGAAATTGACCGTATACGCAACCAAGATGTGTTAATTATCACTGGTAATTGGAGCAAAAGTGGAAACAGAAAAATCACAAGTAGTTGAAAAATTTAATCATGGTGATAGAAATAACACTGGAAATCACATGATAGAATTTTGCAAGACCAATGATTATTCATTGCAAATACCTTTT
The DNA here is from genome assembly GCF_000298275.1 of Orycteropus afer afer. Lineage (NCBI taxonomy): Eukaryota > Metazoa > Chordata > Mammalia > Tubulidentata > Orycteropodidae > Orycteropus > Orycteropus afer. The sequence goes on along the minus strand of NW_006921812.1, from coordinate 5,396,311 downwards.
TCCAACAACACAAATGATGGCTATACATGTGGACTTTACCAAATGGAGTACAGAAGAATCAAATTGACTACATCTGTGGAAAGAGGTGATGGAAAAGGTCAATATCTTCTGCCAAAACAAGGCCAGGAGCTGATTGTCAAACAGACTATCAACTGTTCACATACACTTTCAAGTTGAAGTTGAAGACAATTAAAACAAGTCTAGGAGAACAGAAGAACTAGATGGTACCCAGGCACCACAACCAATCATTTTAAAGTTATCACAATACAATGCTCTGGATAGAGTGGGAGGAAAATGTGGAACAAGCACAAAATAAAAGAAACTTACTGGTCTGATAGAGACTGGTAGAGCCTCCTAGGTTATCACCATAGTAACCTTTCAAATATGAATCTGAACTCACTCCTGAGGCTCAACATACAGCCAAACCGTACATGGGCATATGATATGAACAATAAAACCAGAGAAGTATGCACTCCTTAGAACAATAAAACATACCAGACCAAAAGGGCAATATTTGCCTAGGGAGAAACTCAGAAGCCTGGAAGAAATAGGAAAGAATGACAAATAGAAATGGGATACACAGATAAGAAGTAGACAAAGTACTGCTAGATTATGAGAATTGCAATCAATGTTGTGATACAATTTGTATCAATAGTTGAATGGAAAGCTAACGTTCTCCATAAACTTTCATCCAAATCACTCTAAGTTAAATAATAAATAAACAAAATAAATAAAAATTTAATAGTAGATACCAAATTGTTATGCTAAAAGGATAATAGTTTCATTTTTGAATTAATGTATTTAAAATATGTTACAATACACTTTATACTTGTGTTCAAATGTTAGATATCAAGGGAAAAAAAGGGAGAGAGTACATACTTTTACAAACAAATTTAGTGTTGGATGTCAGACTTGTGCTTATGATTCAATTATTTTTCATAGTTGAGGATTCCAAACACAAGACTATTCTAAATATGAAAGAAAAAGAAAAAAAAATCTAGGCATTAAAAAAAAAGATATCTGTGTAAAAACAAATGATGTTTATTTTTACTGTACTACATTTTCAATGCCATATTTTAAGTTACTAATGTATCTAGAAGATCAAATGGGCCAAACATTACCTAATTGCATATATTGTTGTTGCTACTGGTGCTGTTGATTCAGCTCCAATTCATTGTGACCCTATACATGACAGAACAAAACACTGCCCAGTCCTGTGCCCTTCTCACAATTCTTGCTGTACTGTTGAGTCTTCCCCATTATTGCTGACCTTCTCTCTACTTTATCAAACATGATATCCTTCTCCAGGGAATGGTCCTTTCTGCCCACAGGATCAAAGTAGATGAGAAAAAGTCTGGCCATTCTTACTTTCAAGAAGCATTCTGGCTGCACTTCTTCCAAAACAGATTTGTTCATTGTTCTGGTATTCCATGATATTTTCAGTATTTTTTGCCAACACCACAATATAAAGGCATCAACTCTTCTTCTATCTCCTTTATTCTGTGAAGTATAGGGTTTGAATTTGATTCTGACATTTAATACCTTTGTGATGTGAGACAAGGAATTCTGGTAGTTTTGTGGTTAAAGCATTGAGGAGCTAAACTAATAGCTAGGGGTTCAAATCCACCAGGCACTCCATAGAAGAAAATGAGACACTGTGCTTCTGTAATGATTTACAGCCTTGGAAACACAATGGAGGTCACTGTGAGTCAGAATCTACTCAATGGCAATGAGTTTGGTTTGGGGTTTGAAATTTATGTGTAGTTGATGTGTATAAAAATCACACTGTGCAAAATCCACAATAGTTTATCATTCTAATGACGTTAATATGAAGATTAAACATGAATGTTTGTTGTTGTTGTTATGTTGTTGTTAGGTGTCATCCTGTTGGCTTCCACTCATAACAACCCTTTGTACAACAGAACAAAATACTGTCCATCTTGTGTCATCCTCATACTTTTTGCTATGCTCTAGCCCATCACCACAGCCAGTGTGTCAATCCATTTCTTTGAGAGTCTTCCACTTTTTCACTGATGCTGTACTTTACCAAGTATGATATCCTTCTTCAGGGACTGTTCCCTTCCTATAATATGACCAAACTAAGTGAGACAAAGTCTGGCCATTCTCACTTCTAAGGACCATTTTGGCTGCACTTGTTTCAGGACTTATTTGTTTGGTCCTCTGAAAGTCCATATTTTTTTTTTTTTTAATTTTATTTTGATTTGAGTGAAGATTTACAGAGTAAATTCACTTTTCATACAGCAGTTCACATATACTTAGTCTCATGTCATTGACAAAAATTTACAATGCAACAGCTCCCCTCCCACTTCCTCCCCATAGTTACCTC
>NW_006921812.1:5383459-5387042 GCF_000298275.1 Orycteropus afer afer | reverse complement strand
GGAGGTGGCTCTCTCTCAGTAAGTGAAGTCACAGGAGGTGTGGGTGTAGTTGTGTCTTATGTGGATTGTTGTCTTCCACTCAGTTAGACAGAAACTACAACTGAATGACCATCGAAAAACTAAAAGCCCATGGACAAAATGTAATCACATAGAAACAGTAACCAAAAAAAGAGAAAAGGGAAAAAAAGAAGAAAAAACAAGCAAACCTGCAATGTCTGGGGATAGGGCACTAAGAAGAAAACAAAACAAAACAAAAAACCAACAGTAGGGAAGGAGAATAATAAATGAATAAAAAAAATAGGAAGAATGAAAAAAGAAATCAAGAATTGGGGTTAGTCAGGAGGAAAAAAATAGGGGGAAACAAAGAAAAAAAAAAAACAACCTTAAATTGTGGGGGGTGGGCAAAATTTCAACCAGGCACAGGGGAAATAAAAAATGCTGAAAACTAGGACCTGGTAGGGGAAGATTAAGAATAATAATAAAAAGGGCAATAAGTATTAATAGTATTATTTTTGAAACGGACAAATACAAGCAAAGTCATCACTGGGAAAAAGAAAGCAAAAAAGAAAAAAAAAAAAATCAGTGGTTGACTGGGTAGGGCTCTCAGGCTCTGACTGAGCACACCGACTGTGATGAAGTTCCTGTGGGCCCAGAAGGTAGTTGGGAGTGGGGATGGCCAAGCCTCTGTTCACCAAGCAGGTATAGGGTGTAGTAACAAGAAGAATGTCAAACATTTTCAGTCTTGTAGGCCCCGAGTGTCCTTGGGATTGCTGGAAAGCAGAGCGTGTTCTTAAGCCCCAGAAATCAGCCAGAGTGCTGCCTCTTTAAATATCCAAAATAGTCAAGCCGCTTTTTAATCCTTCAAAATGGCGGCGTCCTCTGGCTCAGCAAAACTCCACAGCTCAGCCCACCTTTCTCTTCACCTTCTCCGTTTGTTCCCCAGCCTCCGTGCACAGTGCATGCAGTCCCTGGCTAGCTGGGTGATTTTTAGGTTAATTCTTAAGTCCTACCACCACAGGAATCTGTGAGAGCACTGTCTCTTTATATATCCAAAATAGCCAAGCTGCTTTTTAAACCTACAAAATGGCGGCGTCCTCCAGACTGGCAAAATGTCCACAGCTCAGCCTACCTTTCTCTTCACCTTCTCCGTTCGTTCCCCAGCCTCCTTGCACAGTCCGTGCAGTCCCTGGCTATCCAGGTGATTTTTAGGTTAATTCTCAGGTCCTACCACCAGTTGGGAATCTCTGAGCCGTCTGTACTGTCAGGGTCACTCCGTTCGCTGTCAGACTGCAGCTCTGTATGTCTTCTTTTTCTGGTATTTTCACGTAAATTCTTCTGCTAATTGGGGTTTAGTCCAATTCTGTATCCTTCCCTTCAAGGCTCAGGGGTCCACGATTATCTTCTGTGTCTGTGTTAACTGGTTTCCCTTTTCTTTGTTGAAGAGGGTCTGTGCAATCCTTCTGCCTAGTCCGCCATCTTGCTGGAACTCTGAAAGTCCATATTTTGGTATATCTTCCCTAACAACACAATTCAAAGGCATTAATTCTTCTTTGTACTTCCACATTTATTGTCCATCTTTTACAAGCATATAAGGTGATTGAAAGTACCATGGCTTGGGTCAGGTACCTTAGCCTTCAGAGTTGCTCCTTAACACTTTAAAGAGGTGTTTTGCAGCAGATTTGTCCAGTGAGATACTTCGTATGATTTTTTGACTGCTGGTTCCATAGCTGTTGATTGTAGATTTAAGTTAAATGAAATCTTTGACATCTTCAATCTTTTTTACATTTATCATGATGCTGCTCATTGGTACAACTGTTTATTAGAATTATACTCATTATAAATCCTCTAATGTTAAAATGTGAAGGTTTTTTGTTGTTCTGCTATGGAGCAAAGTCAAATCTTAGATTTGTATATCACTATTACTATATTTGGCAGCTCTGGTGGTGTAGTGCCTAACGCACTTGACCACTAACCAGAAGGCTGATGGTTCCAACCCACCAGCCACTCCTCAGAAGGAAGAGTGGGAGATCTACTTCTGTAGTGATACTGCCTGGAAATCCAAGGAGGGGTCACTATAAGTCGGGTCCCTCTCAACGGCACATAACAACAAAAACCTTACTATATTTGGGAGCTCTGATGGAGTAGAACCTAAGACATTTGACTGTTAACCAGAAGGCTGACCTTTCAAGCCCACTAGCCACTCCTCAGAAGGGAGATTGGAATACTTCCGTAGAAGTACCACCTCAGAAACCCAAGTAGAGGTCACTATGAGTCAAATAGACTCAACAGCAGTGAAGTTTTTTTTTTGTTTGTTTTTTGTTTTTCGGTACTATCATATTTATATTAATTGCTAAAATTGATGATCAGATATGTGTTTATAATGAAAGCATAATTGTAAATTGAGATAGTGACACATCAATTACTATTTGTATTTTGTTTTCAGCAAAATCAAAATCATATCATTAAAGACCTAATATTTCAAGTACTAAATTTTACTTTAAAAATAAGGTTTGCCACTTGACTATTGACTAGCACAATACATCTTGAAAAATGCTTGGTTAAATGAATATATTATTTTTCCTACTTTTAGAAGTGTTAATGCATTTATAGAACTTTAACTTTCAATGTGTTGCTAATCAACACATTTATAACATTTGTCAAAGTAATTGAGCAAAACAACTGCAAAACTGAACTAAAGAGGTTGCACCTTCTTTGAAAATTTATGAATATTTCCTTTTCTAGAACATCAGAAAGTTTGAGTAACACTATGATTGACTGATCTGGGAGCCTTCTTGTTAATTAATTATGTTCAACAAGGATCTGTCAATACCACTTGATATCAATTCTCAAATGAAATCAAACATAATGTGTACAGGTGCACATTGTGACTATGAAATAATGCTAGTGAGTGAAGAATTCAAATAAAAATAAATGCAATGATGAATTAAAAGTAAATAAGGTAATAGGAGCTCTGGTGGTGTAGTGCCTCAGGCATTTGACTGCTAACCAGAAGGCTGGTGGTTCAAAACCACCATTCACTCCTCAGAAGGAAGTTGGGGCAACCTACTTCCATAGCAATACCACCTCGGGAACCCAAAGAGGGGTCGCTATGAGTCAGATCTGACTCAATGGCCTTGAGTTTGCTTTTGGTTTTTTGGAAGATAATAGAGAATGATTGATTTTCTTTGGGATGCTGAAATGTAAAACAAATCTGATAATAATTTAAATGTTACACATACTAATTGTAAAACATTCATAGACATGCATGATAAAATAGATGGTTTGAGGAATAGAAAAGGTCACAGAGGATTGTGAAAACCTGGGTACACATGAAATAAAAGTTCAAAAGCCCAGTGATGTATCAGGTAGAACAATGATCATAGTTTTACATATTATCAAAACTAATTGATCATTCAACAACTGTATAATTATGAAGAAATTAATATATCATCCTATTTGAATATAGCATTGCTTGACTTTGCAATTCTCAAATGATACATGTTCACATTTATAAATATACACAGACATGTAATTTTTAACTTGTACATATATATATTATATATATTTTTATTTGACAATATTT
>NW_006921812.1:5353359-5383359 GCF_000298275.1 Orycteropus afer afer | reverse complement strand
ATTCTAAATTTTTTTTAAAAGACAATTAATGAAATAAATTATAAGAATAGTGTTAAAAATAAAGAGTCGAAAATCCAGAAAGTTACTAGAGTCTTAGTGGACAAACTTAGAATAAATAAGTAAATAGTTTACCATTTAGAAAATTGTACATTTAATTCAATTTGTGATAATCTCTAACTAATTTAGTTTCAGTTTGAATTTATCAGTAATATGCCTCAGGATAAAACTTCAGAAAAATTCTATCTGGTGTTTGTAAGTAGATATATCCACACTAATTAATCTTTCTATTTTTGTTTTTCTTTAATTTTTGTACAGTTAGAGGACTTGATGGAAAATTTAAATCTTAGAAAACTTGAATTAACTAGGTTAAGAAAAGGTTAGATGAAAATACAAATATTCATTTTACAAATCTGCTTATGCTTATGTTAAAACAACATAAACAAAATTAAAATAACTGGTAATTTTATTTATGTTTATAAATTAAAAGGGAGTATTAGGGATTTTCTTATTAGTTATCTTAAAATAAAACTTTTTTTGTAAGAAATTGGAGGATATTTAAAACATTAATCTGATTCATATCTTTAATTTTATTTTTCAAGATATGTCAAGTAAAATTTGTTTAAAAGTTGTTATCTATACAGTAGCTCAGTTGTTTCCAGTACTTCTATCTGAATGGCAATGCAGAATATGAAGCATGAGGAATTTTTCATTTTTTAATTTATTTGTAAAGTATAAAGATGTGATTTAAAAAAGAACAGCTAGAACTCTGGAATCATTTTAAAATGCCACCTTTATTAGTATGCTTTATGTATGGGGTATACAATATCTTGAAAAAGGTACAGCCAGAAAATTGCTTAGAAGCAAGAATGGCCAGATTTTATTTCATGCACTTGGTCATGTTGTCAGAAAGGGACCAGTCTCTGGAGAAAGACATCATGCTTGGGAAAGTAGAGTGTCAATGAAAAAGGGGAAGACCCTCAAGGATTGACACAGTGGATTGATACAGTAGATTGACACAATGGCTGAAACAATGGCATCAAGCATAGGAGAGTTTGTGAAGATGGTGTATGACGGAACATTGTTTTGTTCTGGTGTGCAGTTGATATGACATGGAGCCAACTCTACAGCACCTAACAACAACATATATCCCTCTTGGTGCAATGGTGAAGTAGTTGGCTGCCAACTGAAAGGTAGGCTTTTTGAAGCCACCTAGTGTCTCACCAGGAGAAAAATATCTGGAAATCATCCACTATTAAGATTCCAGCTTTAGAAACTCTATGAAGTCGTTCTAACCATAAGATTTTAGGTCACTCAGAAACCCAAGGAGGGGTCACTATGAGTCAAATCAACTCCACGGCAGTGAGTTTGGTTTTTGAGTTTATGAGTTGGAATTAAACCAACAGCACAAAAGAGCACCAGTACATAATGATTTTGAGAAAATACAGAATAACTTTCTTTAAACTCAAGATTAAATTCACTCCAGAATTGGAATTGACACATTGAGAAAAGAAACTGTCATTTGCTTATTCGTATATATTGTCAGTCTTGTATGTGATGTTATGGTTGCAAGTTGTACCATTTATTTCCTGTTAATCATTTATTACCTTAATCAATGCAAACAACTTGTCACCACACTCTTTTACCTATGAAAAGTGAGATTTTACCAAATACTAGCTAACTTAATTTTTCAACACTGATTTGAAATACAATGAAATGAACAATTAATTTGCATAATAAACTACTGAATCATATGTGCTTCTCAGTTGGGGTAAAAGATAGTGAATATAGCTAATAATAAGAAATGAATGTAAATTTATTTCTGAGATGCTTAATCAATGAAAGAAAGAAAAATACAAAATGTGTCATCCTGTTTATAATACACCTACTCCTCACTTATAAGCTTGGTTAGGTTCCAAAGACCAGGTTATGTGAAAAAAAGAGGATGACTGCCTCAGATGCCCAGTCTGTCAGTTTGTTCTGTGTTGTCTTGTATGCTGCTTTGAAGCTGGAGGCTATTCCACCAGTATTTCAATTACAAGCTCATGATCATTTGTCATTAAAGAGATGCAAATCAAAACAGCAATGAGATAGCATCTCACTACAATAATAATAGCAAAGTTCAACAGGACAGAAAACAACAAATGCTGGTTACAATGTGGAGAGATTGGAACCCTCATACACTAGTGATGGGACTGTAAAATGGTACAAACATTGCAGAAAATGCTCTGGTGCTCTCTTAAAAATTTGGAAAAGGAAATACCAGCAATCCCATTACTAGGAATATGTCCTAAAGATGTCAGACCTGGGACACAAATAGATTTATGCCCACTCATGTCTATTGCAGCTATGTTTACAATAGCAAAAAGATGGAAATAGCCTAAATTCCCAAAAGTATATGGATGGATAGCTAAATTATGGTACATACACACAATAGAATACTATACAATATAAAAGAATAATGAAGAATCAGCAAATCACCTCATAATGTAGAGGTATTTGGAGGTCATTATCCTGAATGAAATAAGTTAATCACAGAAAGATAAATACTGTATGAGTCAATTATTGTAAAAAGTCAAGGAAGGTTTTAGACAAGGAAGAAAATTTTCTTTGCTGGTTACCATGGATGGGAGGGAAGGGAAGATTAATAAAATTAGCAAAATGGGAAAAAGAAAGAGTAGAAAATCCAAAGTCAAAATAAAAATGACCAGGGAGCTTTCTTCTAAATTCCGTGGCATAAATGAGTGAGCATCACCAGTGCTGCATCCATTTTTTGAAACATCTTAATGAGTTGTTCATCAATTCCTGGATGCTTGCTTTTTGCCAATTCCTTAAGTGCTACTTGGACTTCTTCCTTCAGTACCATCAGATCTTGATCATAAGATACCTCCTGAAATGGTTGAACATTGACCAATTTTTGGTACAGTTACTCTGTATATTCCTTCCACCTTCTTCTGATGCTTCCTGCATAACTCTATATTTTGTGCATATGTACTTACTCACTCACTGCTGTGGAGTCGAATCCGACTCATAGCAACCCCACCTTGAGTTTCAGAGGCAGTATCACTACAGAAGATGATAGAATCTTTCAATATCGCAATTCAAGATTTGAATATTTTCTTCATCTCTTTCAACTTGAGAAAGGCTGAGTGTGTTCTCCTTTGCATTTCCAACTCCATGTCATTAAACATTTCATAACAATACTCTTCTTTGTCCTCTTACCCTGCTATTTGAAGATTCTAATCAACTCTTTCTTTATCATTTCTTACATTCACTTTAGCTACTCTACATTAAAAAGCAAGTTTTAGGGTCTCTGATGACATACATTTTGATCTTCTATTTTTCTTTTTGCTATCTTCATGTATGATGTCCTTGATGTCATCTCATACCTCATCTTGTCTTTAGTGACTGGTTTTAATGAATCAAATCTATTTTTCAGGTAGTCTATAAATCCAGATACAATACACTCAAGGAAAATTTTGGCTCTTGCAGATTTGTTTGAATTTTCTTCAGCTTCAACTTGAACTTGCATGTGTGCATGTTCCATGGGTGGCCATTGGCCTTTTTCTGACTAATGGTATTTAGCTTCGCCATCATATCTTTCCACAAATATAGTGAATTTGATTCCTGTGCATGCCATCTGGTGAGGTCCATGTGTATAGTAACTGTTTAAAAAAAGGTATTTGCAATGAATAAGTTGTTGGTCATGAAAAATTCTGTAATGTGATCTCCAATGTCATTCCAATTAAGATTATATCTTCCAACTATTGATGCATCTTCATTTCCAATTTTTTCATTCCAATCACCAGTAATTATTGAGTAATTATTGGTGGATTTCAGACTGAAGAAGTTAATAAAAATCTTTAATGTCTTCATCTTTGCCTTTAGTGGTTGATGTGCAAATTTGAATAACAGTCACTTTAACTGGTCTTTCTTGTAGGTGTGTGAATATCATCATTTCACTGACAGCATTGTACTTCACGATCGATCTTCAAACATTATTTTTGATGATTCATTTGATTTCAGTTATCTACAATTTGTTATTCTCAGCATAGTAGACAATATGATTGTCTGACACAAAATGACTGATATTAGTCTATTTCAACTCACTATTAATGCCTAGCATAGCATATCAATTTTTACATGTCTAATTTCATTTTGACAGCTTCCAAGTTTCCTAGATTCATACTCTGTGCATTTCACATTCCAATTATCAATGGATATTTGCAGCTATTTCTTCCCATTTTGAATCATGGCTCATCAATAAATGAAAGTCCCAAAAGAATTACTCCATTCACATCATTAAGGTTGACTCTACTTTGAGGAAGTAGCTCTTCCCATTAGTATTGTGGATATCTTTCAACCTTAGGGGTTGTTCTGGTATTGTATCAGATGTTACCTTCCTATTAATAAGGCCATTTTATACAGCAGTGGTTGGCCTCATTCTTGTTCCCGGTTTATCTTAGTCTGGAAGCTCTGCTAAAATCTGGCAAATGGTGGTGTCGCTTCCTACACCACAGCAACATGCGAACCACCAAAGTACGACAGATGAATGGTGCTTGTAGTGGCATTAATTCTTATTATTTTACTGAAATCATCTGGTATGTTGAAATTTTAGACATGAGATTTGGAATAACTGGTTTAAAATTATTTTGCAATAACTTTTTTTCTGCTATTTATTTATTTATGTTCATTATATATAGATTCTTCAAAGCTGAATGGATATACTTGTTAATATTACTTTGGAAAATAAAACTAGAATGTGAATTCCTATCTTTTAAGCTATATAGTTTGTTTTTACTTGTCTGATTATATTTTAGAGAGCATTTGCATAGTTGTCATTAATTATTAATGTATATTTTTCCTCAGTATTACACAAAACATAGTATTTACATATCAGTAATGTGTACCGTGTTTCACTGCTATTCATATACTAAGACTGAAGAAAGATTAATTAAAAACCTTCAATATACAGATGACACAACCATGCTTACTAAAAGTGAAGAAGACATGAAGCACTTACTGATGAAGATCAAAGACTGCAGCCTTCATTTGGATTATATCTCAAAATAAAGAAAACAAAAATTCTCACAACTAGGCCAATAAACAATATCATAATTAATTGAGAGATTGAAGTTGTCAAGGATTTCATTTGAGTTGTATCCACAATCAATGCCCATGGAAGGATTATTCAAGAAATCAGATGACTGCAGATAAAATAAATACAAATGAAGAAAAAAAATGAAAATGAAGAAACCAGGGAGGAGGTGGAAAGAGTGCTGTTACACTGAAGGGATTGCAAGTAATGTCAAAAGACAAAATGTGTATAAATTGTTGAATAGGAAACTAATTTGCTCTTTAAACTTCATCCAAACTACAATGAAATGTTCATAAAGATATAATTTACCAAAAATTACCCCTGCAAAAAATATATAGACAAGGAAACTTTCTTTGTTGGTTACCAAGGGTTGGAAGGGAGTGGAGGGGAGGGAACACGGCAAAAATATAAATAAAAATATAAATAAAAAATGTAAATAAAAAAATAAAATAATAACCCTCCAATGAATAAAATTAAAACAAAAAAGAAGAAATCAGACATCATATTTTACTGGTCAAATCTGCTGCAGAAAACCTATTTAAAGTGTTAAAGAGCAAAAAAGTCACTTTAAAGACTTTTGTGGACCTGCCTCAAGCCATGATATTTTCAATAGACTTATATGCATGTTAAAGCTGGCCAATGAAAAAGGAAGACTAAAGAAGAATTGATGCATTTGAATTGTGGTGTTGGTGAAGAATACTGACAATACCATGGACGGCCAGAAGAATGAATGTATCTGTTTTGGAAGAAGTCCAGTCTTAATTCTTCTTAGAAGCAACACTGGCCAGAGTTCATCTCACCTACTTTGGTCAAGTTGTCAGAAGTTACTATTCCTTGGAGCAGGACATCATGCTTGGTAAATTAGAGGTTCAGTAAAAGAGGGCAAGATCTAAAAAGAAATGGACACAGTGGCTATAATGATAGGCTCAAGCATAGCAAATATTGTAAGGACGGCACATGATAGAGCAATACTTTGTTCTGTTATACATAGGGTTGCTATGAGTCAGAGCCAACTCGAGGGCACTTAACAACAATTTCTGCAAGAATTAACACCAATCTATATATATTTCAATTTACACGTCATCTAAGCACAATCTCTCTAAACCACCACCACTGGTTTTGTTTAATTTTCTATATTTTCCCTGAAATTCACAAAGCTATGGTATATTTGGTTTGTTAGTCACTACCTACTATTTACATATTGACTCCTTTATATGTAATAATTCTAAATATTCAATTTCAGCATATCTTTTCAGCAAAGATTTTTGCAAGTTTACTCTGTCTTCATAAAAGAATGTTTACAAAAGGTCTTATCTATTGATTCTTTGGTGTCAAGCTATTTGTAATGAATTATTAATATTTTATAGTGTGTTAAATATCATCACCCATATAAGAAGACTTCATGTTAAGGGAAGATTAAAACAGCAAAATTTTACTTGTGGGCATGCAAGGACATGTCTGTCTCTGGTGTACTGCTCTGATATTTTTCCAGCTCATGTTTGATCAAAGATGAATTAGTTCAAAAGAAAACTTATTGATAGTATTTGCTTTTAGGAATGTTAGAGATTTTTTTTTGTTCTTTCCGAAAAACCTAAGAACAAATAGACTTCTTATGTATTTACAATGCCTGTTTATTGTTGTTCTTAGGTGCCCTCAAGTTGGTTTCAACTCACAGATACTTTATGTACAATAGTACAAAACACTGCCCTTTCTGCATCATCTTCACCCTCATTGGTGTACTTGATTCCGTTGTTGCAAACATTGTGTCAATTCATCTTGTTGAGGGTCTTCCTCTTTGTCATTGACCATCTACTTGACCTTTCCAGAGACTGGCCCTTTTTGATAACATGTTAAACCTTGAAAATGTGAAGTCTTTCCACCTTCACTTCTAAGGAACATTTTGGCTGTACTTCCTCCAAGACAGATTTGTTCATTCTTCTGGCAGTCCATGGTACATTAAATATTCCTCACCACATCCACAAATTCTATGCTTATTAGATGTTGATATTGATGATGATGCCCTTGGTTACACATTTCCTTCAAGCAATTTATATATGTAAATGTGTACTGATATACACACACATTATCTGTCTTTCCACATATGTTTTTTTTCTGTCTCTTTCTTTCTGTCTCTGTCTCTCTTTTCTTCTTACCTTATCTTTTTTGGCTTATCTTGGTCTATCTCAATCTCTCCATATATATCTGGATGGATTTGTAGGACAATTTAAAGTCTGGAAAGGCTGCAGGTATTTTCCTGTGTAGAAAAGAAAAAGTCCTGGCACTAAGACATTTTCAGAGAAATAAATATTTTGGAGCCAAGGGGTGAAGCAAAGCTGTGAAAAGTGGATCATCAACAGAAAATTTGAGTTTGGAGTTACATCAATAGACTCATTAGATCAGTGTTACATTAACTGACATATATATATATATATACACATATATACATGTACACACATGTACATACAAATCTACATATTCTTTAAAACTTTTCCCCTATGTTTGGCATTAATTTTCCTTTGTTAATATAGCTACTTTGACTTGGGAGTTCTTTCGTGAATTGTGATCAATGCACAGTATTAATAAAATAATACAAATAATACATTTAATAACACTGTTACTCTCTCCTGCACAACATTTTCAGTGTTTTTTTTTTTCTTCTTTTCTAAATATTTGCATTGCAATGATTCTATAATATATAATATTGGTATATGTAAGGAGCTCTGGTGGTGCAGTGCTTAAGGCATTTGACTGCTAACCAGGAGGTCTGTGGTCCAAATCCACCAGCCACTCCACAGAAGGAAGACTGGACAATCTACTTCTATAAAGATTTACTGCCTTGAAATCTAAACGGGGTTGCTATGAGTTGGAGTCAATTCGATGGCAGTGAGTTTTGTTGTTGTTGTTTGTTTGTATAAAATAAAGAGAAGCAAATTTCATTAATAAATTTTGAATATTAAATCTTCATATTTCTCAGATACACAGTTCTTGCTGTTGTTGTTGTTAGATGCCATCAATTCAGCTCTCACTCATAGCAATCCTATGTGAAATAAGTCAATCGCAGAAGGACAAATATCGTATGAGCTCACTATTGTGAAAAATTGAGGAAAGATTAACTCAGGGAAGGAAATTCATTTTGTTGGTTAACAGGGAATGGAGGGAAGGAGAGGAAAATTTTTGGACTGGATGGGCCTCACATGTTGATTTGGGTGAGGGGAAGAATGGTATGGAAAGTAGAATTATATCTTTTAGAAAAAAATTAAACAAAATAAAATGCTGCCTGATCCTGTGCTTTCTCACAATTGTTGATCTATTTGAACCAATTTTTGTGCCCATTGTGTCAATCTATGTTGTTGAGAGTCTTTCTCTTTTTCACTGACACTGTATTATACCAAGAATGATGTCCTTCCTTATGTGAGGCAAGTCTCCACATCCTTGCTTCTGTACTTCATCCAGGACAGCATTGTTCATTCTTCTGTCAGCCCATGGTATATTCAAGATTCTTCACCAGTATCATAATTCAAATATATCAATTCTTCTTTGGTTTTCCTTATTCATTCTCCAGCTTTCACATGGATATAAGGTGATTGAAAATACCATGACTTGGGTCACAACACCTTAGTCTTCAAAGTGACATCTTTGCTTTTGAAAACTATAAAGAGGTCATTTGCAGCAGATCAGTCCAGTGCAATACGTCTTTTGATTTCTTGACTGCTACTTCCATGGATGTTGATTGTGGATCCAAGTAAAATGAAATCTTTGACAACTTCAAACTTTTCTCCATTTATTATGATGTTGAATATTGGTCCAATTGTGAAGATATGTATTTTCCTTGTGTTGAGATGTAATCTATACTGAAGGCTTTACTCTGATTTCATCAGTAAATATTTCAAGTCTTCTTCACTTTCAGTAAGGAAGATTGTGTCACCTGTATATCTCTCATAGCACTTGCTCATAGATTATTAAAATCTTCCTCCAACCCTGATGCTGCAATCTTTATTTAGTCCAGTTTCTTGGATTACTTGATCAGCATATAAATTCAATAAGTACAGTGAAAGGGTTGAATGCACACCTTTCCTGATTTTAAACTACACTGCTTGGACACAATTAAGTGTTCATAGTCCTCTTTTTTTTTTTTTTTTTTTTTCAACATTATCCATAAGTTTTCCTGATCCACACATTTGAATGTCTTTTCATAGGTAATGAAACACAACTAAACATTTTTTTGGCAATATCTGCTCTCACCAAGATTCCATCTGATATTAGCAATAATATTTCTTGTTCCACATGCTCTTCTGCATCCAGCTTGAATCTGTGGAACTTCACTGCTGATGTACTGCTACAACATTTTTGTAATTACTTTCAGCAAAGTAATAATAATGATATTATGCAACAATTTCTGCTCTCTGTTGGATGATTTTTCATTGGAATGGGCACAAATATGGATCTCTTCCAGTCAGTTGGATAGGTAGATGTCTTCCAAATTTATTTGTCTTTGGAATTAGTCTTTGGTGCATAAATATGAATAATAGTCATACTACCTGATCTTCATTGTAGGGGTATGGATATTATCCTATCACTCATAGTAATGCACTTCAGGGCAGCTCTTGCAATGTTCTTTTTGATGATGAATGCACTACCATCCCTCTTCAATTTGTTATTCCCTGAGACGAACAGTGCTCATGCACATTTAATTCATTTGTTTATTTTACACAGTGTTGTAGATTTAGTTTGTGCCTTTTTTTTTTTCTTTTAAGAAGTTGTACACAGTGACAAGTGTCAGTGTCTAAAGTTGATTTTTTGCTTTCATTTATTTTTGGAAATTACCTTTTATTTTTGTATTTCTAGCTACTTATTTTCACATTTAAGTCATTTAGATTCAATTTCTCCTTTTTATATTTTATTTATGCAACATTTATACTTATTTTTCAATGCTACCACTACTTTAGATGCATGCTTTACAGTGTGATATTTGCTTTTTCCCTTATGATTTGACTCTACACATTTTCCTTAAGATATGTTTTATCTCAGAAACTTATTAATCTTGTGGTTGAAATTCTCCAAAATAAAATCTCTTATTAAGTTGTTTTGTTGTTACTTTTACTTTTAAACTTTATTGAATTCTTAATAGATAAATGTTCTGTACGATAGAAGTTGTAATAATTATTAAGTTGTTTATCTTTAGACTATTGATCAGTTAAAAAATAATTGTGTTTTACTTAAAATAATATAACTCTTTAGTAACTGAAGGTATGGTTGAATATATATATATATTGATTTGGCCAGTTTTATTGAATGTGTAAGTAAAATCGTCTATATTCAATGTATAATAATTTTGAATTATTTATCATAACTCTATTGTTTTGGGGACTTCTGGTGGCGGAGTGCTTAAGGCATTTGACTGCTAACCAGAAAGCTGGTGGTTCAAACCCACCACTACTCCTCAGAAAGAAGATCGGGCAATTTATTTCTGTAGTAATACTACCTCAGAAACCCAAGGAGGGGTCGCTATGAGTCAGAAATGATTTCATGGAATTGAGTTCAGTTTTTGGTTCTATTGCTTTTATAAAGTAGAGAAATAAAATCACTGTGACATCAGTGGAGAGATATACAACTACTGAATGGAACTGGAGATAGTACAGAAATTGCCCTAAGGGTGCCTGGATTATTAAAATGGTGGCAGTATTATTAAGAAGGGAAGTTCATGATATTTTCAATACATAGTACTGTGTCATGTGGCTAGCTACATCATGATTGTAGTTATGTCTTTTATTTTAAGTTTTATTTTTTGTCTTTTCATTCTTAGATTTTCAGTCCATTTAACATTTTAGAATTTATTTTTTCGTGTGCTATATATCTTATTAGAAAAATAGTGAATAGAGAATATATATCTGGAGCTTGAGGGACATAATGGATAAGGTGTTTGGCTAGTAAGGAGAAGGTGGGCAGTTCAGACTCACCAGCTTCTCTGTGGGAGGAAGATGAGGCAATCTACTTCCATAAAGATTTACAGTCTTGGAAACTCAATGGTGGTTGCAGTGAGTTTTGATTATATATGTGGAGAGAGAAAATGAGACTAATTTGTGAATTATATATACATAATCTCTAATTCACAACATTAAAAAAAATAAGTTCTAAAAATGCTAGATAGACTGAAAATCTAAGTATGAAAAGGCAAAACAATAAAGTTTTTATAAAACACAGAGAAAATTATCATTTTGATCTTGGAATAGTCAAAAATTTCTCAAATAGGAAAATAATTAACATAATCCAAAAAAATAGTGTTCATTATATATTGAAATTAACAAAATTCATTCATAAAAGACACCATTAAGTATGTAATTGAGAAAAAAAAAAAAAGTCATGTTAGGAATTTCCTAAGAATAAGTTAATATGAAAAAGCAAAACAGATTAATAAAAAAGCAGAAAAACACCTGACCAGAAACTTCATAAAATAGCACATACGAATTGATTGGTACACACATGAAGGTGCACAGCCTCATTCGTGGACAGAGAAATGCACATAAATCATGACTTCAAACCACTACAAACTCACCCAAACTTTCCATCTATGAGTCCAAAGAAAACCATTCATTTATGCCTCCAGAAGGCAATCTACTTCTGTAGTGAAACTACCTCAGAAACCCAAGGAGGGGTCGCTAGGAGTCAGATCTGACTTGATGGCAGTGGGTTTGGTATTGGTTTTTACTGATAAAGATTAACATCATATCAGGCAGTAAAGGGAAAAACAAACAAAACATATTTAAATCACCCTTATTAGTTTTCACAGGTTAGGCATAAAGAGTGAATTTGGAATTCACAGGAATGATACATTGATAACCAAAACAAGTGGATCACTTTTAATATTTAAAAGATACCTAACTTGGGGTATATAATGAATATTTTTACCTGGATCAAGAATATCATTCACGAAGAAAGCAAGAGGTCACTAAAAAGACAAGAAAAGAAGAGAAGACCAAAAGGAAGACAGAAGAGAATTTGAAACTTGCCCTTGAGCAGAAAGTAGCTAAAGCAAATGGAGGAAATGACAGGATAAAAGAGCTGAATTGAAGATTTCAAAGTGCAGCTCGAGAAGACAAAGCAAAGTGCTATATTGAAATGTGCAAAGACATGGAGTTAGAAAACCAAAAGGGAAGCACAGACTCAGCATTTTTCAAGTTGAAACAATTGCGGAAAAAATACGCTTTGACTTGCAATATTATAATAGTCTATGGACAAAATACTGAATGATGCAGGAAACATCAAAAGAAGATGGAAGGAATACACAGAGTCACTGTACCAAAAAGAACTGGTAGATCTTCATCCATTTAAGGAGGTGTCATATCTAGAACCAACGATATTGAAGGAGGAAGTTGAAGCTGCAATGAAGGAACTTGAGAAGAACAAGGCTCCAGGAATCGATGGAATACCCATTGAAATATTTCAACAAATGGATGCCCCACTGGAGGCACTCACTCAATTATGCCAAGAGATTTGGAAGACAGCTACCTGGCTAACTGACTAGAAGAGATCCTTATTTGTACCTATTCCAAAGAAAGGTGATCCCACAGAACGTGGGCATTACTGAACAATATCATTACTACTGCATGCAAGTAAGATCTTACTGAAGATAATTCAAAAAAGGTTGCAGCAGTATATTGACAGAGAACTTCCAGAGGTGCAAGCTGGATTCAGAAGAGGATGTGGAACTAGGGACATTATAGTTGCTGTCAGATGGATCTTGGCTCAAGGCAAAGAATACCAGAAAGATGTTTACTTGTGTTTTATTGACTATGCAAAGGCATTTGATTGTGTGGATCATGACAAATTATGGATAACATTGAGAAGAATGGGAACTCCCAAGCACTTGATTGTACTCATGAGGAATCTGTACATAGACCAAGAGGCTGTCGTTTGAACAGAACAAGGGGACACTGCCTGGTTTAAAATTAGGTAGGGAGTGCATCAGAGTTGTATCCTTTCCCCATACTTATTCAATCTATATGCTGAGCAAATAATCTGAGAAGCTGGACTATATGAAGAAAAATGTGGCATCAGGATTGGAGGAAGAATCATTAACAACCTGAGATACACTGACGACACAACTTTGCTTGCTGAAAGTGAGGATGACTTGAAGCACTTACTGATTAAGGTTGAAGAACAGCACAGTCTGCAGTATGGATTACATCTCAATAAAAAGAAAACAAAAATCCTCACAACTGGACCAATAAGAAGCATCATGACAAACGGAGAAAAGATTGAGGTTGCCAAAGAATTCACATTGCTTGATTCTACAATTGAAGCCAATGGAAGCAGCAGTCAGGACATTAGATGTTATTTAGCACTGGGCAGGTCATCTGGAAGGAACTGTTTCAAATGCTGAGGAGCAAGGAGGTCTCCTTAAGGACTAAGGTGCACCTGACACAAGCCATGATATTTTCTAATCACCTCATATGCATGAGAGAGTTGGACAGTGAATAAGGAAGACAGAAGAAGAGTTGATGCTTTTGAGTTGTGGTGCTGGCGAAGAATGCTGAAAATACCATGGACTGCTAAAAGAACTAATAGATCTGTCCTGGAGGAAGTGCAGGAGAAATGTTCTTTGGAGGCGAGAATGGCCAGACTTCGTCTCACCTACTTTAGTCATGTTGTCAGAAGGGGCCATTCCCTGGAGAAGGATGTCCTGCTTGGTAAGGTGGAGGTTGGACGAAAGAGGGGAAGGTCTTCAAAGACATGGATTGACACGGTGGCTTCGACAATGGGCTCAAGTATAGCAAGGATCATGGAGCTGATGCGGGATCGGGTGGTGTTTCATTCTGCTGTGCATAGAGTCACTATGAGTCAGAAATGACTCCATGGCACATAACAACAACAAGAACAACATGTATCTTGAACAAGTCAAAGAATTACAGCATTTTAACATCAATCATCTTGCCCATTTTATTATTTTCTACATCCTTCGCATTTATAATATCTCATTCCAAATAGTCATCATTTTTCTTAAGAATCAAGATTTGTTTGAATTTACCTATATAGTTTCAAAGGAGCTCTGGGGGCACAGTGCCTAAGGCTAACCAGAAGGTTGGTGGTTCAAACCCAGCAGCCACTCCTTGGAAATAAGTTTGGGCAAACTACTTCTGTAGAGATCCTGCATCGGAAACCCAAGAAGAAGTCCTAATTGACTGAACTGCAGTGAGATTGGTCTTTGTTTTTTGGTTTTATATAGTTTAAAAGATGCTTCACCACCACTGTTCTTTCCTTTTATATGATTTATTTTAAACAATTATACATGTTAAAAAGAAAAAAAAAAGAAAAAGAATACTGAAAAAAATCAACAATTGTCCAGATGTTTAATGTAAAATCCAAGGTCAATATTACTTAGACAGGAAAGCCAGATGATATATGTGTAAGAAAAGAAAACTATGTACCATTATCCTTCATGTATACTATTGCAAAAGTTCTCAACAAAATATTAGCAAAAAAATTACCACGATATAAAATTAATTTATATATCATGACAAAGTGAAAAGTAAGATTGGATTAATACTTTCAAAAATCAATTAATTTTATATAATATTTTGAGAAATAAAGACCATAAAACACATAATCATCTCAATTGATTCAGAACAGTTTACAAAGTACAACATGTATTCATGAAAAAAGTTCTCCAAAAACTTTGAATATAAAAGGACTTCTTTAACTACATAAGTGACTCCTACAAAAATTTTACAGCTGATACCATATTTAGATGTGAAATACTGAATATATTCTCACTAAGGTTGGGAACCAAACTAGGATTTCTGCTCTTACACTATGTTCAATATTGTACTAAGTAATATATTTACTACAATAAACCAAGAAAATAAGGGTACAAAGATTGTGAATAATGAAGTAAAATTTTCTTTATTTTCAAATGACATACCTTGTCCTAAGAAATCACCAAAAAGGAAACAAAACAAAAAAGAAAAGAAGCAAAAGTGCAAAATGAAAAAATGTTATTAGAACTAAAAACTTAGTCTAGCAAGGTCAAGTATACAAAATAAACATATAAAATTCAATTGTATTTCATTATACTAGTAAAAAATTGGAATGAAAGTAAAAGAGAATTGTATGGACAATTACATCATAGAATGTGATACATAGGAATAATTTTCAAAAGACATGGTACTGTTGTGTTCTTTACCTTTTTTTTTTTTTTTTTTTTTTAAGACATTCTACCCTGAAATCTACTTAAAATTACTGAGGAAAAAAAAAAGTAAAAATCTAAGTAAATGCAGTGATATACCATTTTATGAATTGGAAATCTCAGTATTATTAAAAACAATATTTCTAGGTTTACGGTTTGAACTATCATCTGCTGTGCACAAGAAAGATGAGGCAATCCACTTCCATAAATATTTGCAGCCTTGGAAACCCTGTGGAGCTCTCTGTTAGTCAAAATTGACTCCATGGTGGTGGGTTTCATTTGGGAATGCAAACCACACAATAACAAACAAAAAAGGATGAACCTTTATATTACACCATGCTCTAAATTAACTACAAATGGCTCATAGACATAAGTTTAATTTCTAAATCAGTAAGGTTCTAAAGAAAAACAGAGAAAATGTTTTGTGTCCTCAGTTTAGTCAGATTTCTTGGATAATATTTAAATTAACAAACTAAAAATATAAAATTTTGCTCTTATTATTAAAACTATTACAAATAAACATTTTTCTCCCCAAAAGACACTATGAATATAATAAAAACAAAAGTCAAAAATAAGAAGACAAGCAATGAAGTTTAAAAAAGGGTGGTAGACTGGAGCTATCACTTCACCAAAGAAAATATGTGAATTGCAAATACATTTATCATTAAGTTAAATTAATTTACCAAATCAAATTAAATTAAAGTAACAGATTAAAACCAAAAGAGATATCATGACTTACTCACTAGAGTGACCAAGTCAAACTATTCACTAATACCAAATGTTGGTGAGGACTGGAGAAAAAAGTATTCTCTTAACACACCCACTGGTGAGAATACAAGGTGTCAGCCACTTTTAAAATATGAACAATCCTGTAGCTTGTTCAAATGCTACATCTACAAATATCCTATCACCCAAAAACTTCCTCTAGACATATACCCAGGACAAATGAAACCATGTCCACACAAGTATTATTTTTTGTAAGTTTTTTTTTTTTTTTTTTTTTTTCCCCCTTCACTCTTTCCTATACCAATGAATTACATCATGGACCAATATGTATAGAGTACTGACAAACATTTATTCTTTTACCTTTTTCCACATTGCTTCCAACTCACACTCAAGTCTTTGGATTCTCCTTCAAAGTATATGTCAAATCTCTCTATTCATTAGTACTGTTGAAATTCTGGTCACCTCCCTGATTTCTTATTTAGATAACTATATTTAACCTTTTCTATTCTTTCTTCAGCATTTCATTTC
The DNA here is from genome assembly GCF_000298275.1 of Orycteropus afer afer. Taxonomy (NCBI): domain Eukaryota; kingdom Metazoa; phylum Chordata; class Mammalia; order Tubulidentata; family Orycteropodidae; genus Orycteropus; species Orycteropus afer. Next base: position 5,366,827 of record NW_006921812.1, on the reverse strand, counting down.
CATTCCTTAAATAGCTATGAGAGTAATCCTTTCAAAATATAAGTGAAACAATATAACTCCCGTACAAAGAACCTTTTAATGATTTCATCTCTTTTAGGGACAAATATGAAAGATCAACACACTAACCTGAAGTCCTTGCATCGTCTGATCCCTGCTATCCTGTCCAACCCAGTAGTTACTCCATTCTTTGTTCGTAGTCACTCTGGCTTCCTTTGGCTTCTGGATTTCACCAAGATCTTTTCCTTCTGTGAGTCTTCTTATCTGCTTCTCTAAATTCCTGAAAATATTTGCCTCTACTCTTAGCCTGATAGTCTTTTTATTCATCTTTAATTCAAGTTACTTGCAAAAAGAGAAAGAAAATTTCTTAAAATGTAGTTTGGCCCTTAACTGGTATATGCTGTTGTTGTTGTTTTGTTGTTATGTGCCGTCGAGTAGTGTCTTAGCCACTATGCTACCAGAGCTCCCTTCTTAACTGGTATATAGTGTTAGTATATTGTATATTATATTTTTTTATTATTATTATTATTATTATTATTTCTAATTTATAATGTCACTGAGGAGAGTAATAATGTTCATTTGGATTTAGGAGTATATCTTGTTTTTGTTAGGTACCATCAAGCCAGATTTGACTCATAGTGACCCTGTATACAACAGATTGAAAATCTGACCGGTCCTGCATCATCCTCACAATTATTGTGATGCTTGAGCCCATAGTTGCAGCCAGTGTGGCAATCTATCTCAATTAGGAGCTTCCCTTTTTTCACTTTTTTCTCTATTATTTACCAAGCATGATACCTTTGTACAGGGACTAAGGCAGAAATGCAACACACTGCTGTGGAGTCAGATCCGACTCATAACGACCCCTCCTTGGGTTTCTGAGGTGGTATCACTACGGTAGTAGATGGCCTAAACTTCCTCCTGAGGAATGGCTGGTGGGTTTGAACCACCAGCCTTATGGTTAGCAGTCAAATGCCTTAGGCACTATGCCACTAGTCCCTTCTAATAACTTGACTAAAGTAGACTCTTGCTTCTAATGAACATTTGGGCTGTACTTCCTCCAAGACAGACCTGTTCCTTCCACTAGCGGCCATTCAGTATTCTTTGCCAATGCCACAATTCAAATACATCAATACTTCTGCAGTCTTACTTATTCACTGTCCAGTTTTCACATGCATATTAGGCTACTGAAAATACCATGGCTTGGGTGAGGCACATTTCAGTCTTCAAAGTGATATCTTTGCTCTTCAAAATGATATCTTTGCTCTTCAGTGTGTTAGAAGTATTTTGCTGTAGATTTGCCCAATGTGAAGCATCATTTGATTCCTCAACTGTTGCTTCTATAGGCATAAATATGGATCCAGTAAAATCAAATTCTGAGCAACTTCAATCTTTTCTCCATTTATCATGATTTTGCTTATTTGTCCAGTTGTGATGATTTTTGTTTTCTTTATGTTAAGATATACTGTAGCCTGAAGGTTTAGTCTTTGATCTTCATCAGTAAGTGCTTCACATCTTCTTTGCTATTAGCAAATATATCATAGGGTTTTAATGAATCTCCTCAAAATTTGATACCATGTTCTTCTTCATATAGTCCACTTTCTCAGATTATTTATTTAGCATACATATTGAGTAAGTATGATGAGAAGATACAGTTCTGATACATATCTTTCCTGATTTTAAACTATGCCTTATCTCCTTGTTCTCTTCAAATAAGAGCAGCTTCCTCTTGGTCTGTGTATAGGCTCCTCATGACCACAACCAAGTATATGGAATTCCCATTCTTCCCAATGTTATCCATAATTTGTTATGATCCATGCAGTCAAATGCTTTGGCATAGTCAACAACACACAGTTCAGTTAAACATCTTTCTGGTGTTCTCTGTTTCAGCCAAGACCTATCTAACATCAGCAATGATACCTTTTATCCCACAACCTCTTTTAAATCTGTCTTGAATTTCTGGCAGTTCCCTAGCAAAGTACTACTATATTTTCTTCTTTCCTGTACCTCTTTGTGTCTTTCTTTTCCTTAGAGTTACTGAGTTGGTTACTTGCTTTTTGTATATTTCCTTTCTCTTCATTCAAATCAATAATTGTATCTTATCTATTTAGCAACAACAATATTTGAATTTTCAGCAAAATTTTACTTGTGTGAGATATTATGTTGCTCAATACAGTCTGCATTATGTTGGATCACTTTTCTTTGGAATGCGCACAAATGTGGATCTTTTCTGGTCAGTTGGCAAGGTAGTGGTCATCCAAATTTCTTCATGTAAATGAATGAGTACTTCAAGTGCTGCATCCATTTGTTGAAACACCTCAATGAGTATTCTGTCAGTTCCTTCAGACTTGTTTTTTGTGTCAATGCTTTCAGTGCAGCTTGGACTTTGTTCTTTAATACCATCAGTTCTTTTTTTTTTTAACAAAAAAAGTAAAATACTTTTTTTAATGTATTTTATCTAAATAGAATTTATCTACAGTGACATATACAAAACTAAAGTGACATGGTCAATGCATTTTTTTTTTTTTTTTTAGTGTTTCCTCCCCACCCCTTCCACCCCTAGCAATGGACAAAGAAAGTTTTTCTCCACATATAAACCTTTCCTTTACCTTCCACAACAATGAACTAATATTATATTTGTTTTTCTGTGATTGACTTCTTTCACCCTGTATAATGCCCTCCATGTTCATCCATACTATGCAGGGTTTTACAGACTCTAGGTTATTCTTTAATGCTGCATAGCATTCCATTGTGTGTATGGACCATAGTTTGGTCATCCACTCTTCTGCTGATGGGCATGTAGGTTGTTTCCATCATTTTGTTATTGTAAATATTGTTGCGATGAACATGAGTATGCATATATCTGTTCCTGTCCTGGATCTCACCTCTCTAGGATACATACTTAGTAATGGGATTGCTGGGTCAAATGGTATTTCCAATTCCAGCTTTCTAAGTAATCATTATACTGCTTTCCACAGTGGTTGTATTACTTCACAGTTCCACTGGCAGTGTATGAGAGTCCCAATCTCTCCACATCCCCACCAACATTTGTTATGTTCTGTCTCATTGAAACTTGTCATCAGTACTGGGGTGAGACGGTATTTCATTGTTGTTTTGATTTGCATCTCTCTGATGGCCAGTGATTGTGAGCATCTTTTCATGTATTAGCTGGCCACCTGAATATCCTCCTTGATGAAGTATCTATTCATGTCTTCTGCCCATGTTTCAATTGGATTATTAATTCCTTTGCTATTGAGGCATTGGAGTTTTCTTTAAATCTTAGAGGTAAGTCCCTTGCCAGATATGTAATTATTGGCATATATTAATTTGTTGCTGTCATTTTTGTTATATGCTTTTTTGTGGTATTGTTCTGCTTACCTGGGCTGAGGAGCCAATGAGGTGAAGCTACAATCTGAGATTATGACTGAACATTTCTAAATTAGAATCCCACCCAGGAGGAATGATACAGGGAACGTGAAACCATCAAGAGGTAAACGAATGGTACCAAATTCTGTTCTGGTTACCTAGTGCCACTCTGACAGGAATATACCAAAAGTGGTATGGCCTTAATAAATAGGAGTTTATTCTCTTACAATTTGGAGACTTTAAGTCCAACTTTAAAGTGCCAGGCTCTAGGGGCTGGATGAAAACTCCTCGACTGTGGGCTTCAGCTCTGCCTCTTGCCCCCAGACCACTGAAGCTAGAGATATCTCTTCACTCAGGCAGCTACGGGCTGCTGAGGCTAGCAAACCCAAGGTTGACAAATAAAATGGCACAGTCCCAATATTACCAAATCACATGGCAGGCCATTAATTCAAGTTCATTGTAAATCCCAAGGTTGGCAGAGCATGTCAGGCTACTGAACAATGACATGGCTACATGCAGGGTTCAAGGTGCCATAAGCTAAAGACTATACCCAAGTCTTCTCCTTTTATACAAGAAGCAGACCACTTGCCAAAGGCAGCTACTCAGCTGCTCACAGTAGATTCTACCATGGAGTTGATTACCAGTCTTATCATGGGGAATACTACATCCAGCTGCCCTGTCACTCAACCAGGCCTAGCCAAGTTGACACACAAACTGAACTACCACAGGATATTGATTTATTTGTTCCATATATATATATATATTTTTTTTTTATGCCGAGCTCATTTTGTTTTTGAATCGTGTTATCACTTCCTTCGTTGCTATTGTTTTAGTATTTGCTATATATTTGTGCTGGTCCTCTTTTTTATTTTGATGTGAAGGTTTATCATTTTTCTTTGCATTTACCCTGTGACTTGTAGTTTTCTTCCCAAGTTTAGAACTGTCCATTCTATATTATAGTTGTCTTGACTTCCCTACCATCTAGAAGTTCTGTAATGAGACAGTTTTTTCCCTCCTTTTGGTTTGGTGTTGTCCCCATTTTTCAATTGTGTCTCTGGTTCCCTGTTTACATTCTTGTAGGCTTATTTATTTTGGATACTTCCATAGCTGGGTTGGTTTATGGGTTATATCATCAAGTGTGTTAATGGTCAGTTGTTTGCTGTTGTTGCTTCTCTGTCCAAAGTGCTCCCTTTAGCATCTCTTGTAAGGTTGGTCTGGTTTTAACAAATCCCCTTAATTTCTGCTTATCTAGAAATGTCCTAATTTCACCTTCATATTTGAGGGACAATTTTTCTGGGTACATAATTCTTGGTTGGAATTTTTTTTCTCTTTCAGGATTTTATATATACCATTCCATTGTCTTCTCACCTGCATGGATTTTGCTGAGAAATCTGAGCTTAGTCTTATTGGTTGCCCCTTTTAGATAACTTTTCATTTTTCACATGCTACTTTCAGGATTCTTTCTTTGCCTTTGTTTTTGGTGAGTTTGATGATGATATGTCTTGGGGATTTTCTTTTGGTGTTTATCCTGATTGGGGTTCTGGAATTCCAATGACACATAGATTATTCCTTTTGATGGTATCCCACATGAACCTTAGGCTTTCTTCATTTTGTTTTGATCTTTTTTCTGATTTATCCCCTTCCAAAGAAGTATTGAAGTATTTGTCTTCAATCTCACTAATTCTATCTTCCATTGATTCAATTCTATTCCTTTACCCCTTCAATGTCTTATCTATTTCTGAAAATTTAGTATTAATCTTCTGGATTTCTGTGTGTAGATTTTGTATCATTTCTAATTTTCATTTATTTATTTGTTTTGTTCTTGTATTTTTTTTCTAAATTGTTGTGGGGTTTTCTCTGTGTTTTCCTCAATTTGCTCAGTGTTTTCCTTGATCTGCCTTGCAATTCATTGAAGATAACTAAATATAATTCTTTTTAATTCCTTAGCAGGGAGTTCCAATACTGTGTCTTCCTCAGGGATGTGTTTTGAGTCTGTATCCTGGTTCCTTGTTTCTCCTGCTTTATCTTACTTCTTTGAGTGGACTGTGATGCTCTGTTGTCTCTGAAGCATTGTGACATCTTTATGTTTATATTTAATTGGCCATTATATGTTGGAGTGACTTGCCCATAATTTTGACTTTCCTTGCTCTCTTTGTATGTTACCTACATAGGCAGGGTAATGTACTGTGCTCCTCTGTTCACTAGTTGACAGCACTTGTACACAAACCACCTGTCTCCTTTCCTGTCTTCAGTGTCTTGTATGTCCCTGTCGACTTTGGCAAACAGAGCCTATTCTTGGGTCCCTGGAATGCAAATGAGAATGCTCATTGGAGAATGCTCAATATCCAAAATGGCTGCCACTTCTAAAGATTTAAAATGGCTGTACCTTCTGTCACTTTAAGTATCCAAACAGCCACCACTTGTAAACATTGAAAATGGTTGTGCCCTTGGTCACTTTAAATATCCAAAATGGCTGCTGCATGTAAACAATCAAAGTGGCTGTGCCCTCTGGACAGTGGAAAGTCCACAGCTCAGGTTGACTCTCTCCTTCATGTTTCCCTTCCTAGTCATAGGCCACTAGTGTAATCATCTCAGAAGCCCTTTGTGACCAGGACTGATCTTTAGGTCAATCCTCAGGTCCTAACACCACTTGAAAATATTCAAGCTGTTGGTCCTGTCAGAATAGCTGACAGTCTGCAGCTCCAACTGTCTCTGTAGTTACTGTTTTCATTCAGGTTTTTCCACTGGTTGGTGCCTAATCCACTTCTGTATAGCTCCTTTCAAAGCTCAAGGCTCCAGGATTAGGTTCTGTATCTCTGTCAACTGGTTTCTCTTTTCTTTGTTGAAGAGGGTCTCTATCAGTTGTCTGCCTAGTCCTCCATCTTACCAGAAGTCTAATACCATCAGTTCTTAATCGCATGCTACCAATGGTTGAATGTCAACTAATTCTTTATGGCAAAGTGACTTTACATTCCATCCATCTTCTTTTGATGTTTCCTGCATCATTCAATATTTTGCCCACAGAAATCTATAATATCACAGCTACAGGCTTGAAATATTTTTCAGTTCTTTCAAGTTGAGAAATGCCAAACATTTCCTTCCCCTTTGATTTTCCAGTTCCAGGTCTATATATATTTCATTATAATATTATACTTCATCTTCTAAGAGTTCTGGTAGTGTAGTGCCTAAGGCAATTAACTGCTAACCAGAAGGCTGGTGGTTCAAACCCACCAGCCATTCCTCAGAAGGAAAGTTGAGCAATCTACTTCCATAGTGATACTGCCTTGGAAACCCAAGGAAGAGTTGCTATGAGTCAGGACTGATTTGACAGCACATAAAAACAACAATAACTTCTTGAGCAGCCCTTTGAAATCTTCTGCTCAGCTCCTTTACTATAGCATTTCCTCCATTTATTTTAGATACTCTCTGCTCAAGAGCAAGTTTCAGAGTCTTTTTGGATATCCATTTTATTCTGTTTCTTTCTTTCTTACCTTTTAAAATGATTTTTTGCTTTCTTCATTTATGGTGTTCTTGATATCAATCCCACAACTCATCCAGTCTTCATTCCTATGTGTTCAATGCATCAAATCTATTCCTCAGATGGTCTCTAAATTCAGGTGGGATATACTCAAGCTCATACACACACACACACACACACACACAGACACACACACACGTAGGAGTATATACATAGTAAAAATTAGATGATTTTTAAACAAATGTAGTTTAGTGAATATAAATATATACATGTATCTTTTAAGAAAATTTAAAAGTAAAGGAAAAGTTAAATACCATAAGCCTAATATACTAAGAGAATCAATGAGTGCTGCAAATCATTAACCAGCTCAGCTGCTAATGAAAATGTTTGAGATACATTTCTACACAGATTCACCTGGGAAGAAATTTCTGAAGATCTACTTCTGAAAACTCAGCCACCGAATACCCTATAGACCAATAATCTACTCTGACACACATGGGTCACCATAAGTCAGAATGTACTGCACCTTAGCTTTCCAAGACTCTTTTCAATGATTTTGAATCTGCTATGACATTTCTAGCATCTTACCTCATTTTCAGACTCTGGTGGTGTAGTGCCTAAGGTGTTTGACTGCTAACCAGAAGGCTGGTGGTTCAAACCCACCAGCCACTCCTCAGAAGGAAAACTGGGCAATCTACTTCTGTAAAGACTTACCACTTCAGAAACTCAAGGAGTGGTTGCTGTGAGTTGGGATTGACTTGATAGCAGTGAGTTTAGTTTGATGAGTTTTATTTTAACATGTCAATCTTTTATCAACAAAACTGTCATATTTATTATTAGAAAATATAAATCTGTTGGTCTTACTTCTCTTTTCAAAATCTTCCAGTGGTTTCCCATCTTATTGAGAGCAAAAGCTGAATAACTCACAGTAGTTAAAACCTATACAATCCAGCCTGCAGTTACACCTGTCTGATCTCACCACTTTCTCATTTTATTCCAGAAATACTGGCCCATTTGTCAATTTTAAACACATTAGGTAGACTCTCAGAAGGAGGGGTTACTTTGAGTTGGATCTGACTCCAAGGCAATGAATTTTTTAGTTAGCTACATTCTAAGCAGCTCTGGTGGTGTAGTGCCTAAGGCATTTGACTGCTAACCAGATGGTTGGTAGTTCATACCCACCAGCTACTCCTGGGAAGGAAGACTGTTAAGATTTACCATTAATGATTTACAGTCTCTGAAACCCAAAGGGGGTTGTTATGAGTTGGAATCAACTTGAATTGACTTAACAGCAGGTTTCTTCCTTCCTTCCTTCCTTCCTTCCTTCCTTCCTTCCTTTCTTTCTTTCTTTCTTTCTTTCTTTCCTTCTTTATTCCATGGGGTAGGTGGGAAGGTAGCCACACTCTCATGTCAGGGCCTTTGGACATGCATTCTCTTTTGCCTAAAATGCCATTGATGTTTTGTTTCTTCATTGATTTCTACTTGTTTCTCAAATATTAACCTTCTGAGCATTGATCTCTCTGATCACAGGAACTAATATTCCAATCCCCATCTCACAACTCATTTGGATATGACCATTTGGAATTCCGTGTACAGGTTCTCAAGGGTTTTTCTGCATGTGTACCCTTGAAAGTTTTTTTTTTTTTTTTAAATCTTAAATGGATGTCACAAATCATGAATTTATCACTCAGGGATTCAAAATGAAGAATAAAGGACAATGTACTTTTAGTTTATATTTTGGGTAAAGGCCATGTTTTGAAAAATCAAAACAAAAATACTAAAAATTTTAGCAACAATTGAAAATATATTATTTATTAACTTATAATATGAGGAAAGGCAAAAAAGACTATTTAATTCATTTTCAGATACTTTCAGTTTAAAATTACATGCAAATATAGTATATTATACATTTTGATAAATATATTCTGTGCATTTGAATAACTTAGAAATATCTGTTTTAAAATATGTTTTAGTCATTTCTGAAGGCAAAATAAATTGTTCTATGACTTATTAGAATCCTTCTATCAGTATAATTCTATGAAGCATTTTTCTCAGCACATGCAAGAAAATAAGCAAAAGATTAGAAGCAAAACCCAGGATAAGTGGATTAACCATATGAGCAGTCTTGGAGGTAATCCTTTTTATTTAGGAGAAAAATATGCTAAATGGAGAATTTATACATTTGTGGTATTAGATTAATTAACAAAAGGAAATTGAAAATGACAATGGTTCTAAATGCTTTTTCTGCATTATTAACTTTACTTTAGTATGTGGATTTGGGTATTGTATATGATCTACAAATGTTAACTCTATGACTATCAATGAAGTCTCAAAATTAATTTTACTATAACTTGCAAATACAGATAAATTTCTGGTCCCTTAACCTGGACTAAAAATAAAATTAAAAGTGTAATTTAATTCTGTCCAATATGAAATTTTGCCTGCTCTAATAGTTTAAAATGTTGCTTTGTGTGGCCATTAATCTTGGTGAATAACTGTTTTTGTTTTTCTGCAAGCTGACATCCAAAGAAATGTGAAAAGGGCTTTTATGATCTTCTGATGTTGGAGAGAGAAAATGCTAAGGGATATTCGGACCATTGAGTATAGTTGGTTTGATTGCCATTGTAGATTGATTGAGAGCTGTTCACTGTTAATAACTGGGATTGTTGATATTTATTTTTCTCCTTCAGTTTTATAGAACTTTTTGTCTGGTCCTTGGAAGTCATGGTCTCTCAGGACTACTAGGGAAATTCCACAGAAAACACACCCAGAGATGCCTCAGAATTTTGCTTTTGAAAGGTCATAACTATGAAAATTCTATGGAAAATAGTTCTACTCTAAAATATATACATATATATATACACACACATATATATATTGCAGGATATCTGCCTCTACAAAAAATTAAATAGCAGATTTCTGGACCTAAACTCTGCTTCTGAGACACTTAGGACACAAATTAGTTTTAGGATTATCTGCCTCATCTTTTCAATGTCTTTTTATCCAAACTCCTTCACATTCTTATATCTGCTGTGCTATTCATATTCTCTTTAATTCATCAAGTGTTGTTCAGAAATTAAGAAGAGAAGTCATCTGAATACCAAGGCACATAGAGGAGGGATTTGGACCTAAAATCCACCTGTTTCTCAATATTTTATTGTTTTTGTTACTAAACAAAGTCACAGATATGACAGCAGGAGGTTTTCTTCTATTTTCTTTCTTCACCACTCAAACTCCATAATTAATACTTAATTGCAGACAGCTTTCTTCTCCATGTGTATATGTCCATATGTGTGTGTGTGTATATATAGGTGTGTGTGTGTATAAGTGTGTGTGTGTGTGTGTGTATCATTGCTGTTGAGTCCGATCCGACTCATAGGGACCTTTGTTTTCAAGGCAATATCATTACTGAAGTAGATTGCTCAATCTTCCTTCTGAGGAGTGGCTGGTGGGTTTGAACCACCAGCCTCTGGTTAGCATTCAAATGCCTTAGGCACTACAGCATCAGAGCTCCCATATCTCATATATTAGGCACTACAGCATCAGAGCTCCCATATCTCATATATATATATATATATATATATATATATATATATACAGCTAACACTCCTTGGAAGGAAGATGGGGCAATCTACTTCCGTAGTGATACTGCCTCAGAAACCCAAGGAGGGGTCACTATGAGTCGGGTCCGACTCGATGGCACATAACAACAACAACAACATACATATTTTCTTTGTTTAAATATAGATTTTCAAGTGTGTTGGTAATTAGATCACAGTCTTTTGCTGTTCAACACTGGAATTATATACTTCATGTTTTAGCCTCAGCAATGGAAGGATATAAAGGGATATTAATATAAAATGCAATTACTACACATCAGTGTAATATTTGCAATTATTCTCCCTATATTGTAAATCTTTCTATTTCTACACATTCTTTATTTTAGCTTCAGGAGTCATTTTCCTACATGAAAGTGGGAGCTATAACTTTAACCCAAATCTATGTCTTAAAAGAACAATAAAACAGAAACTACTGCTGTAGAAGATTTGATTTTGTCCAGCACCATTTCTTTTTGAAGGGTCTAAATTATTTGGGTATAACAAACCTTCCTTACATATGGATGATTTATTTTCTAAGTGGATCTTGTACTGTGTATGTGTGTGTGTGTATGTGTTGTGTGTATGTTGATGATGGGAAAAAATTAATGAAGGTTTTCATTTAAAATTATAAAAGTAATTATGAGTCAGTATCTCAGTCTCAGTCCTTTCTCTGTTCTCTCTCAAATCCTGGTCTCTGTTGTTCACTTTTTGGCTGAAAAGGAAAATGCATGTCATCTAGTCTAGCTTAGAGAAAACAGCACGGTATCATGTGGTACTGCCTGAGACCTCTCAAGCTAAACTTGACAACTACATTATTAATTGTAGTTGTCTCTTTCTGGTTTTCCTTTCTTTATTGCACTGTCTCTGAGTAGTACAAAGGCCATTTTGGCCTGAAATGCTGTTGTTGAAATTGGACACTCAGAGAGTAGTCAGACTTTGTCTCTCTCATGTTATCAGAATAATATGCTTGGTTAAATAAAGGTTAAGAGAAATAGGGGAAGACCCTCAATGAAAGGGATTGACAGAGTGGCTCAAGTTAGCTACAATTGTGAGGATGGTGCAGGATGGGGCAATGTTTTGTTCTGTTGTACGTAGGGTCACAATACCCAACAATGACAAAAAAGTATGAGAGTCATGTCAGAGGCAAATTTTTGTGACATCAAACAAACAAACAAAAAGTGGCTATTGTAATCTGAAAATAATGAGAATATGTGCCCTTTATTTTTATCTGAGTAGCTAGTGCACTTTAAATACAGCATTTACTTTTTTAATACAATTTTATTGTTGTTGAGAATGTTGTTGTTGTTATGTGCCATCGAGTCAGCCCCGACTCAAAGCAACCCTTCCTTGGGTTTCCGAGGCAGTATCACTATGGAAGTAGATTGCCCAACCTTCCTGCCAAGGAGTGGCTCGTAGGTTTGAACCACCAGCTTTCTGGTTAGCAGTCAAGTGCCTCAGGGACTACACTACCAGAGCTCCTGTTGTTGAAAATAATCACTCTGAAATATACACTGATTCAATGGTTTCTACACGTAAAATTTCATGACATTGATTACATTCTTTGAGTGGTATAACAATGCTCACATTCCTTTTCTGAGTTGTTCCTCCAGCATTAACATAAGATTACAACCCCTTAAGTTTCCTGTCTGATCTTTCAGAGTGTACATTGTCCATCTGATCTCATATACATAGTTCTTAAAAGAGCATAATGCTCAAGGTAGATGTTTTTCACTAGTTAGCTATTCTGTTTCATTTTAAGAAGTCTTCAAGGGATATATACTTGGTTTAAGATTTAAAGATTATCTCAGGGCAAACATTTTGCATCTAACTTTCATGGCCAGGAAGACTGGAGTCCATGAGAATTTGAATTTCTGTTCCATATTTTCCTCCTTTTTGATCAGGATTATTTATGGAATCTTTGATCAAAATGTTTGGTAATAGTACACAGACACCATCCAGTTCTTTTGATCTCATGGTGAAGGTTTAGGTTATTTCTACATTTTGATTACTATGAATAGTACTGCCATGAACATTAGTGTACAAATCTCTATTTGAGACTTTGCTTTTGAGTCTTTTGGGTATATACCTAGGAGTGGAATTCCTGGGTCATATGGTAGGAGCTCTGATAGTGTGGTGCCTAAGGCATTTGACTGCTAACCAGAAGGCTGGAGGTTCAAACCTACCAGCCACTCCTCAGAAGGAAGACTGGGCAATCTACTTCCGTAGAGATACCGCCTCAGAAGCTGAAGAAGGGGTCTCTTTGAGTAGGAATCTACTCAATGGCAGTGAATTTTGTTTCATTTTTTGTTTATTGGTCATGTCCAAAGCTTAATGTATAACTTCCTGCAAATTTTCTTCACTTTCTCTTTTCTTTTCTCTCACACTGTTTTTTTCTTACTTCAAGAGTAGGAAAAGAGAAAGGCAAGTTAATCACACTTCTCAAGTCATAGCCATTGTTATTACCACTTAATGTATGACACTCTCATTTGATTTGCTTTCAGCCTCATTCTTGATCCTATTTCCTGTTCCCAATCCACATCCCATTTGTGTTTGATATGTACTCTTAAAAGTATTTTAAAAATAATCAATATTTTGCTGTTTGATTGTTTACTTTACATAAATAATTACATGCTATATGCATTTTTTTCATTTTGATGAAAGTATACATGGTCAAACATACAATATTTCAATAATTTGTACATGTACAATTCAGTGACATTGGTTACAATCTTCAAGCTGTGCTGTCGTTTTTGCTATTGATTTCCACCGCCATTACTTCCCATTCAACCTTTGGAGCTGACTTTGTCAATTTTATCTCACAAAGACAATTTTTGTTTTTTTTTTATTGTGATTTGGGTGAAGATTTACAGAGCAAATTTCTCTCAATACAGCAGTTCACATATACTTTGTCTCATGTCATTGACCACAGTTTACCACAATGCAACAGCTCCCCTCCAACTTCCTCCCCATGGTACCACTTCCCAGTGTCCATCCCTCCATACTCTCCTGCCCCCTAAGCTGTCTCCCT
>NW_006921812.1:5346177-5351959 GCF_000298275.1 Orycteropus afer afer | reverse complement strand
CTTTCCACAATGGTTGTACCATTTTACAGTCCCACCAGCAGTGTATGAGAGTCCCAATCTCTCCACAACCTCGCCAGCATTTGTTATTTTCTGTTTTGTTGAACTTAGCTACTAGTGCTGGAGCAAGATGGTATCTCATTTTTGTTTTGATTTGCATCTCTCTAATAGCTAATGATCCTGAGCATTTCTTCATATGTTTTTTGGCCGCTTGAATATCCTCTTTGGTGAAGTGTCTATTCATGTCTTCTGCCCATTTTTTAATTGGACTTTTTGTCCCAAAGATAATTTTTAAAGAAGCACAAGACACAAAGCACAGTTTGCTAATTAAAACAAGCCACTTTTGGTTCACTAAAGACTTTGGGGGACAGTTTTGATTTAAGTTTCAAAGACAGCTCATATTCATGCATACATACATACATATATATATACACACATATATGAATATATATATATATGTGTATATATATATATATATATATATACATACATACACAATTTCTTACTCAAACATGACCACATTACACTCAGTATGGCTACCATGCTAACATTCAGCTCTAATTAAGAAACTGGTAGTGTTAAGTTAGAAATGGTTAAGATCAATATTTTATTATAGTCCTCCATGGCATAACTTTTATACATCTATGTTTTCTATTATCCAAAGATCTTTTTCTATATTGCAAAATGGTCTGTGTTAAAATGTTCATTTCCTTGTGTTAGTGTTTGATATTAACTTCATTCTCTCTTTGTAGTTACTTACACTTCAGACCTCAAATGTAAAGACTCCATCAACTATACCTTGAAAGTTCTGTGCTGTGTCGAAATGCATCTCATTCATTCTATAAATCTTCTATGGCTCCTCCTTTTGAAAGGCAAAGAATAACCTCTGAGTAAAATTCTAAGTCTCCTCTACTTTTCAAAACTCATTCAATCTATATAACTTTCTAGTTATACATTGTTCAGACTTGCCTCTGGATATAGCACCCTGAGGTTTTCCTTTTTAAGAGTTTCTTTTCCACTTGACCTGTTCTACGTAAGTACTATCTAGAAAGGTTTTTGCTATCAAAGTATTGCTAGAAGTTTGAATGGGATTCAGCAGGGATCACATGGATGACAAGTGAAAAGTAGTAACTCAGACATGAGCCCAGCACTAATTAGTGACAAAAGAAGCTAGATGGCATTAACTATTCTGGACTGAACATGTATTTTGTTCAATCTGCTATGTTACATGAACTCACTTCTTTAATTCCCAGACTTAACTCTATGAAACAAACAAACAACAAAAAAGAATATATTTCCATTTCACAGAGGAGGCTTAGCAAGATTAAATAATTTGTTCAAGAAAACTGAGTTTGTAAATGAGAGTGTTAGGATCTGCTTTATCTCATCTCTTTAGTTAAGCAGACATTTAAACAGTCATTTCTGTGATTAATTTTCTTTAATTCTGTCTTTAGTTCATTTACCGTGCATACTTACCTTGCCTGTTAGGTACCAGACGATGTATTAAGGGATTTAAAGTATTTACTCATTTAACCATAACAATACATAAAGTATGCATTACTATCCTTATTTTACAGATGAGAACTATAGCCAAACATGCTCAGTAACTTGCCCAACATCACTAGAGTTCTAAATAATTTTGTTTCAATGAATGCACAAATATAATCAGACTCCAATATTTAGTTAAATATTGTGCTATTGTAACAAAGACATTGCATTAAAAATATTTAATTTTGTTTTCAAATAAGTGCCTGTTCAGCAATAGAAGTTTTTTGTATGATTTCTAGCAACCAGCTGTCTAAACCTGGAGGGCATTTACCTTTAAAGCCTAGGTTGTATAACTGTCACTACCAATATTTTCTTTTGGCAGCTACTACACTTTTAGACTGAGAAACTTGGGATTAATAATGGTTTCCAGAAGATGTACATTAGAAATCCTATATATTTCATTGATGACACGCCCTACTCTCTCAAGATCCTTACTCCAGCCAAGGCTCTCTATGACTGCAAGAAAGATATACTTTGCAGCATCGCTAGAACTGCAGGCTGCTGACAAGGATCATTAGTTGATTTAGATTTAAGTGTCTGTGGAATTGTTGGCTAGAACTACTACAGTGGTACGATGGGTTAATAAAGGTTCTATCAGGAAGGCTCATATTTCTTCTCATTAGAATTTAATGAACTGGAAATTAGTGTGTCAGTATGAGTGTGTATCTCTCTCTGTGTGTTTATTTTATATACTAACACATAGCATCATGTCTTGAATAAAATGTACATTTTATAGTATACAATCAAGTGAATAGTTTATTGCACATATAGCATTACAGAGATCAGAAAAAACATGTTATTGTTAGGAACATGGGTCCTCTATGATGTTATTTGGTGTGATGCTCCTCACATGAATTGCTCTGACAGTTTTATATCTTGTCATTGCATGCTGATGGCAGTGTGCAAATAGGTTTGCCACATAGGAATTACCTGTCCCACACATTCATTTTCAATGGCATTCTAAAGATCAACCATCCTTGCAGGAGTTAAGAAAGATTTATAGAATCATTGCAATGTAAATCTTTAAAAAGGAAGACAAAAAACACTGACCATGTTGTGCAGGAGAGAATTAAATAACTTAACTATTTTAATGTTTGTAATATTTTGTTAGATTTAATTGCAATAAAATTAAAATTAAAAATTCCAATTTCCAGAAAACCAAATTTTAATGTCTTTATCTCCTGTGTTAAACAGTTCCTTGGAAATCCTTGTGAGAAGGCAATAAATATCAGGAACAATAAATAAATAATATTGATTTAAATGGAAGAAACATGTAAACATTTTTAACAGAAAATGTTGGAATACACGTTATCAGCCAAAAATATCTGCAAAGCTTCAGTGTTTGTTTATCCACATTTCCTTGTTCATTGTTGTTGCTAGGTGTCATCGAGTCATTTCTGACTCATAATGACTTTATGTACAGCAGAACAAACACTGCCTGGTTCTGTGCCAGCTCCACGATCCCTGATATACCTGAGCCCATTGTTGCAGCCCCTGTGTCAATCCAATGTTTTGAGAGCTTTCTCCTCATTTGCTGACAATCCACTTTACCAAAAATGATATCTTTCTCCAGGGAATGGTCTCTTCTTACAACATTACCAAAGTAGGTGAGGCAAAGTCTGGCCGGGATTCTTGCTTCCAAGGAGCATTCTGGCTGAATTTCTTCCAGAACAGATTTGTTAGTTCTTTTAGTAGTCCATGGTACTTTCAGCATTCTTCGCCAGCACCACAACTCAAAAGCATCAACTCTTTTTCAGTCTTCTTTATTCATTGTCCAGCTCTTACATGTATATGAGGCATTTGAAAATACCATGACTTGTGTCAGGTGCATCTTAGTCTTCAAGGAGATATCTTTGCTCTTCAGCACTTGAAAGAAGTAATTTGCAGCTGATTTGCCCAGTGCTATATTGTTGTTATTTTGTCATCGAGTCGGCCCTGACTCCTCGTGACCCCTCCTTGGGTTTCCGAGGCAGTTATCACTATGGAAGTAGGATTGCCCAACCTTCCTTCCGAGGAGTGGCTGGTGGCTTTGAACCACCAGCCTTCTGGTGAGCAGTCAAGTGCCTTAGGCACTATGCTACCAGAGCTCCTTCATCTGTTATCTTGACTGCTGCTTCCATTGACATTGATTGTAGAACCAAGTAAAATGAAGTCCTTGACAACTTCAATCTTTTCTCTATTTACCTTGATGCTCCTTAATGGTCCTCTTGTGAGGATTTTCGTTTTCTTTGTATTGAAGCGTAATCCATACTGCAGACTGTATTCTTCAATTGTAATCAGTAATTGTTTCAAGTCATCCTCCCTCTCAGAAAGCAAAGTTGTGTCATCAGTGTTTTGCTGGTTGTTTACGAGTCTTCCTCCAATCCTGATGCCAGATTCTTCTTCACATAGTTCAGCTTCTTGGATTATTTGCTCAGCGTAGAGATTGAATAAGTATGGTGCAATGACACAACACTGACACACTCCCTTCTTGATTTTAAACTGTGCAGTGTCCCCTTTTTCTGTTTGAATGACATCCTCGTAGTCTATGTACAGGTTCCTCATGAGCACACTTAAGTGTTCTGGAATTCCCACTCTTCTCAATGTTATCTATAATTTGTTATGATCCACAAAATCAAATGATTTTGAATAGTCAATAAAAAACAAGTAAACATCTTTCTAGTATACTTTGCTTTGAGCCAAGATCTATCTGACATCACCAATGATACCCCTCTTTCTGTATCCTCTTCTGAATCCGGCCTGCATTTCTGAAAGTACTCTGTCAATATACTGCTGCAATTGTTTTTGAATTATCTTCAGTAAGATATTACTTGCATTTGATATTAATGATACTGTTTGATGATTTCCATATTCTGTAGGATCACCTTTCTTTGGAATGGGTACAAATATGGATCTCTTCCAGTCAGTTGGTCAGGTAGCTGTCTTCCAAATCTCTTGGCATAGCCAACTGAGTGCCACCAGATTGGCATCTATTTGTTGAAATATCTCAATGGGCATTCCATCAATTCCTTGATCAAAGATAACTGCAAATCATCATTTGGAAAGCTAGTTTCTCATAATATTTTAGTTAAATACATATAAGTATACAGGTATAGGTATTTCTTTGTGTGTGTGTATATATATATGAAATATATACATAGTTGTGTGTGCATGCATATATACCAATAAACGAAAAACTAAACTCACTGCCATCGAGTCAATTCCGACTCATAGCAAACCCCTTTGGGATTCTGAGGCAGTAAATCTTTACAGAAGTATATTGCCCAGTCTTTCTTCTGCAGAGTGGCTGGTGGATTTGGACTGCAGACCTTCTGGTTAGTAGTCAAATGCCTTAAGCACTGCACCACCAGAGCTCCTTATATATACCAATGGTATACATTATAGAATCATTGCAATGCATATGTTTAGAAAGGAAGGAAAAAACACTGATACTGTTGTGCAGGAGAGAATAACAGAGGAATATTACATATCTACTTTGACTAGTGAAACAATATATACCAATATTATATGGTATTTTCAAAATAGCGACAGTATTCACTAAAGAAATACATTTAAGTGAGCATAACAAAGACAAACTCTCAAAATCATTAGTTGGTTTGTTTCCCTCAGGACAATTGTTCTCAGTGTGCTTTTTCCATTGCTTTGTAGCTGCACTTGACATTTTCTTATGTATTTCTTTATATACAACAAAAATAAGGAAGTTTTTATTATTATATTCTTGCATTTGTAAAGGATTGCAGATATAATTTAAAGATCACATATATAAAGGAAATAAAAAGAATCTGACAGCTTTCAAAAAGTCAGCAAAAAGAAAATACCTAGTATTACAAGTTCCAAATAAAATAATTAAAATAAATTTCAGATAAAATTTGAGATTTACTAGATTATAAATTTTTAAGAGACTGTTAATTCCTTGAGGGTAACAGTGGAATATTATATATGTACATTGACTAGTGAAACAATATTTACAAGATCTGCTTTTTCTTGGAAGACATTTTCAAATATCATAGATAAAACTAATTATTTTCATCTTTGTTCCATCAAATTTTATCTATATCAGTGGCATAACTTTTATCCTTATGAGATACTGTTATATACATAAATACACTGTTCCCTAATTTTGACATTTGTGGTATCAGGGACCAAAAATTGTTTATCTTTGTATTCCTAGCAAAAACAACTGTGGCTTATACATAATACCCATTTAAAAATTATTCAAATATCAATTCAAAATTAA
>NW_006921812.1:5343624-5345227 GCF_000298275.1 Orycteropus afer afer | reverse complement strand
TTGAGGATATTATTTGACAAGTAAATAACCAAAACCAAAGCCAACCTCATGGCCATCGAGTTAGAGCTGATTAGCTTTAGCGACCCCTCCTTGGTTACCCAAGGCGGTACCACTATAGAAGTAGATTGCCTAATCTTCCTACTGAGGAGTGGCTGGTGGGTTTGAACCACCAGCCTTCTTGTTAGCAGTCAAATACCTTAGGGGCTACACTACCGGAGCTCATGACAAGTAAATAAGGATGGCTTAATTTTGTTAACAATGTTACTTTACTTTTAAGGAATCTTGAATATTTTATCTATCATAGACTATGTCTGAATTATACCAACGTTGGAGGAGAATCTTTGTGGTTTATTAATATCTAGAATATGAATATAATCTCTAATTCCCTCATAGCAATCCCCACTGGGTTTCCAAGGCTATAAATCTTTATGGAAGCAGACCATCTTGTATTTCTTCTGTGGAAAAACCGATCTTTTGCTTAAATGCTTAACCACTATACCACCAGTGCTCCTTAGACATGATATCATATATTATACAGAAGAAACTAAATCTAATTCTATACATGAATGATCTTTTCTGGAAAATATAACCCACTTAGATACAATAATGTCAAGAATATATGCTATTTAACATTTACTCCATACTTAATGAAAGGCAAAGATGTACTTTGAAGGACAATGGCCCAAGGCATAAACAATGATGAAGAAATTGATAAAAGTAGCCCACTTTATACGTTGATGTCCATTTATTGAATGACAATTTGGGAGGCAATTTATCTCAAAATCATTCAACATTGTTCACTAAACTTATTGTTCATTAAGATAAAAATTGAGCCTAAAATCATCAAAAACTATATTTAGCTTATCAGAGATTGATGTATAAGTATTCATGACATAGGAAGTAAAGACTATAGAGTGGGTTTTAAAATATTTTTGATAGGAGAGTTCCAGCAAGATGGCAGACTAGGCAGAAAAACTGTACAGACACTCTTCAACAAAGAAAAGGGAAACCAATTAACACAGACACAAAAAATAACCCTGGACCCCTGAGCCTTGAAGAGAAGGATAGAGAAGTGGACTAAACCCCAGCTAGCAGAAGAATTTGTGTGAAAATACCAAAAAAGGTGGCATACGTAGCTGCAGTCTGGCAGCGATCCTGAGCGATCCCAATAGCACAGACAGCTTGGAGATTCCCGAGTGCTGGTAGGACTTAAGAATTAACCTAAAAATCAACCCTGTTAGCCAGGGACTGCACAGAGGACTTCTCCGGTGGGTGGGAAATAAATGGAGAAGGTGAAGAGAAAGGCAGGCTGAGCTGTGGACTTTTGCCAGTCTGGAGATGCTGCCATTTTGAAGATCTAAAAGCGGTTTGACTATTTTGGATATTTAAAGAGACAGTGCTATCACAGATTCCTGGGGCTTAAGAACACGTTCTGCTTTCCAGCAACCCCCAAAACCCTCCAGACCTGCAAGACTGAAAAGGTATGACATTCCTCTTGTTACTCTTATACCCCACAATGATTGGTGAATGCAGGTGCGACCATCCCCCACTCTGACCTACCTTCTGGACCCCCAGGAACTCCATCATAGTCTGTGTGCTCAGA
>NW_006921812.1:5342068-5342803 GCF_000298275.1 Orycteropus afer afer | reverse complement strand
AAATCTACAGAGAGAAATCCAGAAGATTAATACTAAATTGTCAGAAATAGATAACACATTGGAAGGGCAAAGGAGAAGAACTGATGTGATGGAAGGCAGAATTAATGAGATTGAAGACAAATATCTTAATACTTCTTTGGAAAGGGATCAATCAGAAAAAAATTAAAAACAAAATAAAGAAAGCCTAAGGTTCATGTGGGATACTATTAAAAGGAATAACTTTCATGTCATTGGAATTCCAGAACAGGAAGAGAAAAACAAAACCACTGAGAAAATTTTTCAAGATTTGCTCAAGGAGAACTTCCCTGATATGATGAATGATGAGAATATATCTATCCAGGAAGTCCAAACAGGATAGACCCCAAAAGGAAATCACAAAGACCCATCATCATCAAACTCATCAAAACCAAAGACAAAGACAGGATCCTGAAAGCAGCACAGGAAAACAAAAAGTTACCTACAAAGGACAGCCAGTAAGAATACGCTCTGATTTCGCAGCAGAAACCATGCAAGTGATAAGGCAATGGGATGGAATATATAATACCCTGAAAGAGAAAAAATTTCAACCAAGAATGATATATCCGGCAAAATTGTCCCTCAGATATGATGGTGAAATTAGGAGATTTCCAGAGAATCAGAAACTAAGGGAATTAATTTGTTAAAACCAGACCAACCTTACAGGAGATGCTAAAGGAAGTCCTTTGAACAGAGAACCAAAAAGAGCAAATAACAACC
>NW_006921812.1:5337348-5341677 GCF_000298275.1 Orycteropus afer afer | reverse complement strand
ATATATTTGATAGTGAGAGCTTAACATTTTCGCTATAACTAAGTGTACATGCACACACTCCTACACCAACCACACAAGAATGCACAAGCACATAACCATAGAGGGTGACGGAAGGAAGGAATGAGAGGGACAGGAAGGGAGAGAGTTAAGAGGATGGAGAGAGAAATGAAAATAGAAATGTATCTGTTTCCACCAATATACCAAAGAAAACTCCAGGAAAAACTTCAATATTAACTAAAGATTGCATGGAAATTTCACACCCTACCCATTTTCTCCTTCCCATTTCTTATTCTCTTTTATTTTTTCTTCCACTTTGCTCAAGCATAAAATGTTGAAATTTCAACACTGAGTAGCAATGATCAATTTTCTTGTACTCATTCTCTTAGTGATACCAAATATGTCTACATTTTATAAACCACTTCTGAAGCAAAAAATTTGCAAATTAATCTCTAGCCAGATTTCTTGCCTGGGTTCTATTTGTAGTATTTTGTTTGGATCCTTTAAGAATCTCTAACCTAAATGTCCAAAATAAAAATCACTTTTGTTTTCTCCCACCTGACCTGCTTTATCACTATACCACATTCCTCACTTACAGACATTGTTAGGTTCCAAAGACCAGGTCATTAAGTAAAAATAAATGTTATTCAACACTTCAGCAACGGAATGCTCCTCAGGCTCCAGGAGTCATTTCAGAGGTGTCTCGTGTGGCTGCTCCCTTCCCCTGGAGCGGCAGTATATCTGCATTTTGTTTCTGAGGCAGTATCACTATGAAGGTAGATTGCCCAATCTTCCTTCCGAGGAGTGGCTGGTGGGTTTAAATGCCAGCCTTCTGGTTAGCAGTCAAGTGCCTTAGGCACTACACTACCAGAGCTCCTATACTGGAAGTATAAGTCCCCCATATTTGTTCTTTCTAAGAATTTCCATTGGTTTTTAATTTTCACATGAATCTCAAATTAAGTTTTAAAAAGTGTTAAAATTTAAAACTTTTTTTTTTTTTTTTTTTGGATAGGGCTTATGTAGAATTTATAGATTAATCTTGGGGAAATTGAGATCTTTACAATATTTTGTTTTCTAAAACATAATGAACACAGCAAAGTCCTCCATTTACTTATGAGTTCTTCAGTAACTGTCAGTGTTTTAAAATCAGGGTAGCACTTCTGCACTGATTTCTTTTGATTTACATGTAGGTATTTGATGTAATTTTTTTTATGCCATTAGAAAAACCTTTTTAAAAATGTTATATTCTATTTGTTTGTTACTGATATATAGAAACTGAGTTCATTTTGAATAATAACTTTGCTAATGAGTATTTTTTTTAAAATAATGTGTACATTCTTTTTATTTTTCTCAGTACACAATTATGTTATATGCAATTAATGAGAATCCAATTATTGTCCTATTTATTTGACTAATTGCATTTCAGGCTCTCCATTCAAATGTTGAATAGACTTGATAAACATACCCATTTGGTTTCAGTTATCGGGAACACTTTCAATGTATCACTTTTCAAAATGATACTGACTTTATGTGTTTATGTCGTTTGGTTATCTGTATGTTTTGGTAGACAATATCAGATAAAGAGCATTCCTAATATCAGATTAATACTAGTCTGCCATTTTTTTTTTTTCCTCATGAATAGTTGTTGCTTTTGTCAAATGGCTCTTGTATTTATCAACATTGCATGATTATTCTTCCTTCCTTAAGGTAATAAATTAGATTGATTACTTTTCAAATATATAAATGATACACATGAAAAGCACATTTATTCGTGCTATGTGATTATTTTGTGTATTGCTAAGTTTGATTTGCTAATGTTCTTTTTATAATGTAATCACTGTTTAGAAGTGAGTTCAATGTGTAATTATTCTTTCTGGTGATGCAGTGCCTAAGGCTAACCAGAAGGCTGGTGGCTCAAAACCACCAGCCATTCCTCAGAAGGAAGATTGTGCAATCTACTTCTGTAGAGATACCACCTGGGAAGCCCAATGAGGGGTCACTATGACTCCAAATCAACTCCACAGCTGTGAGTTTATTTATTTTTTTTAACCACATTATGCATTGCAATATGTAATGCACTTGTCAGACTTTTGATTAACGGTAATGCTGATATTAAAAAGAAAGAAAGAAAGAGTTTCATAGACTTTATTTTGTTGTTATTGTTGTTGTTGTTATGTGCCGTCAAGTCGGACCTGACTCATAGCGACCCCTCCTTGAGTTTCCGAGGCATTATCACTACGGAAGTAGATTGCCCCATCTTCCTTCCGAGGAGTGGCTGGTGAGTTTGAACCACCAGCCTTCTGGTTAGCAGTCAAGTGCCTTAGGCATTATGCTACCAGTTTTAGTTCCCTGAAAAAATTGTGCAAAATTGTTTTTATTTTTTGTTTTGTTTAAATATTTAGAAGTATTCCCTGATGAAACCATTTGTACCTGGGGTTTTCTTTCCATAAAATTTTTTATTTATGTATTGAGTTCGCTTAAAATGTATACAGCCATTCAAAACTTTATTGCATGTTGTATTACGTTTGGCATGTTACATGTTTTTAATAATTTGTTCATTTCCATCAAAATGTCAAATACATTGTCATAAAGTTATTTGTAATATCCTCTTATCCTCTCTTTGATAAGAGGTGATGTGTCATTTTGTGTTTTGATATTTTAGTTGTGACTTATCTCATTTTTCCTGAACAGTTTTTACTATAGGTTAAATATTTTATTCATAACTAAACAACTTTTTGCCTTATTGACTTTCTCTGGTTTACATTTTGCACTCTATTTACCAATTTTTGTTCTTACCTTTATTATTTATTTTCTTCTATGTTCTTTAGGTTTGATTGATTTTGAAACTTAACTCTTTACTTTTAATCTTTCTTCTTTTCTGTTAAACAAATGTAATGCTATTACTTTCTTTTAAGCACTCCTTTAGTTGCTACTAATAAGTTTTGCTATGTCATACTTTTATTATCATTCACTTCTATTTTTTTAAAATATTTAATTACGTAATTTTAAAATCACAGAAAATAAATTGTAAATATTGTAGGAAGAATTTTGAAATAGCCTTGCTTGACATATATCAAGTATTTGTATTTCATCTTTTTGTGTTCTATCTCTCTGTGCATACATATGAGTTTAAAAACTGTAAGTTGATAATGTTTCTTAATTTTTTAACAGTATGTTGTAATATTATACCTTAACACTTCAAAATATTTTCTACATATATTTTCTAAGAACAAGGACATTTTCAAACATAATCACAGTACAGTATCAAAATAAGAAACTTAAATAAAGACAAATATTATTTCTAATCTGTATTCCATATTAAAATCTTATCAATTGCATGGACAATGTCTTTTATATCCCCTCCTTCTTCAACCCAAACCTTTGTCTTACAATATAGGCTCAATTTAAACACAATTTAGCATTCAGGCTAAAGTAGTATATCTGATCATATATAATTAAATTCATATATATTTTATAGAAATTATCATATATATTGAAATCATACATAAATTATAGAATTTGGTTTTCATTTCATTTTATTCTTTCTTAGTCTGAAGCAATTCCTCAGACTTCCATTGTCTTCCATTATGTGCTATTATTGGAGAGAATGCTGTTATTTTTTGTTACAGTTGAGTCTTCCAGTACAGACACATATTACAGAACAGAAGGTTTCTTGGTCTTATTTCATTTTCACAATCATCGGTATTTTGAATCCATTGTTTTGGTTATTGTTTCAAACCATCTTATTGAAAATTTTTCTTGTTTGGCAAATGCTCTAATTTATAAAACTAGACGTTTTTCTAACCCCCCCCCCCACCTAATGATGCTTGGGCAATTTACTTCCATAGTGCTACCACCTCATAAACCCAAGGAAGAGTCACTATCAGTCAGGTCCAACTCGATGGCACATAACAACAATGATGGATACAAAGTAAGCAAGATGAATCACCCACAGTGACTCTAAAACAAAATTCTAGTTGCATTTCTTCCAACACTGATTAATTCTTTTTTCTGACAGTCCATGATATATTCAATATTCTTCACCAATACAATAATTAATATACATCAAGTCATCAGTCTTTCTTATCCCTTGTCCAACTTTCCTATGCATATGAGATAATTGAAAATACCACAGGTTGTGGCAGGTGTACCTTACTCATCAAAGTGAATGCTTTGCTTTTGAACCCTTCAAAAAGGTCTTTGCAACAGATTTGCACAATGTGATAGGTAATTTCATTCTTTGATTGCTTCTTCCATAGTTGTTGATTGTTGTTCCCAAAAGAATGAAATCACTGACAACTTCAATTTATTCTAGAGAAAAATTTCTTCCTG
>NW_006921812.1:5297379-5337248 GCF_000298275.1 Orycteropus afer afer | reverse complement strand
ATTCTAACGAACAGCAACACCCATTAGGTTTTCAAGGCTATAAATCTTTACAGAACTAGATTGTCTCATCTTCGTCCTGTGGAGCAGCTGGTGGGGTTGACCACCATCCTTCTGTTATCAGCCAAATGCCTTACCCATTATGCCACTAGAGCTTCCTGGAAAGAATAAAACCAAAAACCTCACTGCCATCAAGTTCGATCTGACTCACAGCAACCTGCATTGGTTTTCCAAGGCTGTAAATCTTTACAGAAGCAGACTGCCTCATCTTTTTGCCATGGAGTAGCTGGTGGGTTTGAACTGCTGAACTTCTGTTTAGCAGCCAAATGCTTTAACCACAACACTATCAGTGTTCCTCCCTGGAAAGAATAAGGCACTGAATTTGTAGACTGAGTCTGAGTTGGTATTTGTCTTAAACCTTGATTTGCTTAAATCATATTATGAATTTATGGCAAGTATATCATAGAAGTGATATTATTTCCTTCTCAGTACATCAAAGCAGGTGGTCCCTGGCATTAGTTATGATAAGTGATCATTCAATTATGATGTGGCTGATTGGGTATGCATACTGTCCAATTACTTTTTGTTTTCATTGTAATTAATAAATAATTTATGGGTATATGATTTGATTGGATATAAATATCATTTCTCATAAAACTTTCAGAATAATTTTAGCATTTATAGGTGTTTTTTATAAGAATTAGTTATTAATATAAGCATTATTAAGTGGCCACTTATTTAATGCTACCATAATTAATTACATTATATCCTCTAGCTATCTGCTTGTCTATCTATTTATGTATCTAGTTAGTTAGTTATGTAAGTTGTCGTTGTTATGTACCGTTGAGTCTGACCTATGTAAGTAAGATCTCATAAATTCTCCTTATCTGTTCAATTAGCTGTAATTCATTACTATCATTATATAGTGTGATGTTAAATATTTCCATGTAGAAGCCCTTTAAAATGAGGCCTACCTACATCTTTGTGACATAACTGAATCAGTCAGTAAGAATTTTTTTTTCTAGAAAAAAATATTTTATATTCATCTTATACATTCCTGTTATAATCTTGGTATTAGCCATGTATCCAAACAGATTTTGTGCTATTTAATGGAAAATGGTATGTGAAAATCAAGATCTGGCTTTAGATATAGACTCATTACCACTAAGGGTTTTATGTTCCTAAGCCATTACAACTGCCACAGCAAGAGTAATATAAATATATATTTTCAGTCACATAGACAGATATATAGACAGACAGATATTTAGGTAATTTAATTTCTCACCTTGTTTCATTATTCTAAATGAAACACTAAAGTGTCAGTCATAGAGAGAGGAATTGAGAAAAAAATAAACTATTACTGTTGTTAGGTGCTATTGAGTAAATTCTTATTCATAGTGGCCTTATGTAGGACAGAACAAACACTGCCTGATCCTGCATATTCCTAACAATCACTGTTATGTCTGAGCCCATTGTTGCAGTAACCATGTCAATCCATGTTGTTGAGGAACTTCCTCTTTTTTATTGACCCTCTGCTTCACCAGAGATGATGTCCTTCTTCAGTGACTGGTCCCTCCGGATAACATGTCAAAGGTACATGAGACAGTCTCATCATCCTTGCTTCTAAAATATATACTGGCTTTACTTCTTCCAAGAAAGATTTGTTTGTTTTTCTGATAGTCCATCATACATTCAATATTCTTTACCAACACCATAACTCAAAACATCAATTCTTCTACCTTCCTTATTTATTGTCCAACTTATGGATGCATATGAGGCAACTGAAAATACTAAGGCATGGGTCAGGCATACCTCAGTTTGCAAAGTAACATCTCTGTTTTCTAACACTGTACAAAGGTATTTTGTGGAATATTTGCCCAATGCAATATGTTGTTTGATTTATTGAATGGGTCTTCCATGAGCATTGATTGGTGCATGCAAGTAAAGTGAAATCCTTGACAACTTCAAACTTTTCTCCTTTTATCATGATGTTGTTTATTGGTCCAGTTGTGAGGATTTATGTTTTCTCTATGTTGAGATATAATCCATAATGGAGGCCATATTCATTAATTTTCTTCAGTAAATGCTTCAAATCCTCTTCACTTTCACTAACCAAAGCTGTGTCATTGGCATGTTACATCTTGATAATGTGTCTTGCAAAAATTCTGATTCTTCATTCTTATTTTTATACTCAAATTCCTCCTAGTATTTGGTCACCATACAGATAGAATGAGTGTGGTGAAAGGAAGTAAGCCTGACACATATCTTTCCTGATTTTAAACCATGCAGTGTCCTCTTGTTCTGTTTAAACAACTGCCTCTTGATCTATATTCAATTTTCACATGAGTACACTTAAGCATTCTGGATCTCATTCTCAATGTTACCTATAATTTGTTATGATCTACACAGTTGAATGTCCTTTCATTGTTTACATAAGTAAAAAATCTTTCTGATAATCTCAACTTTCAGCCAAGATCCATCTGACATCAATAATGATATCCCTTGTTCCATGTCCTCTTTTGAATCCAGCTTGAATTTCTGGTAGTGCCCTGTCAATTTATTGCTGCAACTATTTTTGAATTCTCTTCAACAAAATTTGTCTTGTGTTTTATATTAACAATATTGTTTAATAATTTATGCATTCTTTTGGATCACCTCTTTTTAAAAAAACGGGCATAAATATTGATCTCTTCATTCATTTGGCTAGGTAATTGTGTTCCAACTTCCTGGGCATAGACAAGTAATCACCTCCAGCGTTGCATCCTTTTGTCGTTACATTTTGATAAGTGTTCTCTCAATTCATGGAGACTTGTTTTAAACCAATGCCTTCAGTTCAGCTTAGATTTCTGCTTTCTGTACTCTTGATCATATGCTATCTTCTGAAATGATTGAACATCAACAAATCACTTATGCTACAGTGACTCTGTTTCTTCCATTTTCTTTTGATATTTTGCCAATAGAATCTTTCAGTGTTGCAACTTGAGGCTTGATTTTTTTCTTCAGTTCTCAGCTTGATAAATGTTGAGCATGTTCTTCAGTTTTCATTTTTGACTCTAGGTCTTTGTGTATTATAGTATAGTTTTTTACTTTGTCCTTGTTGGACCCGAATTTGGAAAGGAGCGTCGCCGTGAGGAACATGACACTGACTCGACAATGCAAAAGCAAAGGAAAAGTTTATTTCCAAGATCGAGCTGGGGTCTCTGCTTACACCGATGCAATGGCTTGGGCAAAAAGACCCCTGGATCTCTATGTCTTACACTTTTAATAGATTATTAAGGGGCGGTTACAAATGAAGAGGTTAATTAGTAATGATTGGTACAGAGGATTAGTTCTGTTATTTGGAGGCTGCTGATAGGTGCAAGTTTGGGACTTTCCAGTTTCCTGCTAGAGAAGGGGTCCCTCCTTGGGACTTTCCAGGCTTTGGCTTTTCTGTTTGGTGTTTGCACAGAGGTGATTTCTTGTAACTAAATTTATTCTAGTAAATTGAAACTTAAGTAAGAAAAGTGAAACTTAGGCCTGGTGATAACTTGAGCCTTACCTAAATTAATAGTACAAAAACAAGCTAGGCTAGAAACTAAAGCTAGTCACAAAGTTAGCTAAGTAAATTATGCTTATTAAAATAGTTGCTACTTAAACTACATATGTATTTTCAAAATTCCTAAGTAACTAGTAAAATAAGTTCCAGTACCTAAGGTTCTCTATTAAACTTGCTATATTCTCTAAATAAGAAACTAAATGTTTAAGTAACAAACTAAGGTTACTATGTTTCTAAATTTGTTCTTCTACATACTCTGAAGTCATGCTTTGAAATCTTTTCTTCAGCATGAGAGCAGCTTGTGGTTTGAATCACTGACCTTTTGGTTAGCAGCCAAATGTCCTACCCACTATGTCTTACATATAAGGCTATTAAAAAAAACAATGACTTGGGTAAAGCACACTTTTGTCTTCACAGTGACACCATTGCTCTTTAAATTTTAAAGAATGCTCTTGCTGTAGATTTTTCCCATGCAATACAACATTTGATTTCTTGACTACTGCTTGCATAGACATTGTTTATGGATTCAAGTAAAATAGAATACTTGACAACTTGAATAGTTTCTCTCTTTTTCATGATGTTGCTTATTTATCCAGTTTTGAAGACTTTTATTTTCTTCATATTGAGATGCAATCCATACAGAAGGTTGTAGTCTTTGGTCTTATCTTCCTCACTTGCACAAAGCAAGGATGTGTCATCTGTATATTTCAAGTTGTTAATGAAGCCGCCTCCAATCATGATGTCATTCTTCTTCACATAGTAGAACTTCTCAAAATATTTGCTCAACATATAGATTAAATAAGTATGGAGAAAGGATATAACCCAGATGCACACTTCTCCTGAATGTAAGCCCTGCATTTTCTTCTTGTTCTGTTTGAACAACTGCTTCTTGGTCAACATATAGATTGCTCATGAGCACAGTTAAATGTTATGGAGTACCCATTCTTCACAATGTTATCCATAATTTATTATGATCCACACAGTTGAACACTTACATATAGTCAACAAAACAAAACAAACAAACAAACAAAAACCAAACCCAGTGTTCTCAAGTCAATTCTGACTCATAGAGACCTCCATTGGGTTTCTGAGGTGGTAAATCTTTATGGAAGTAGATTGCCCAATCTTGCTTCCACAAAGTGGCTGGTAGGTTTGAACCACCAACCTTGTAATTAGCAGTCAGATGCCTTAGGCACTGTGGTACCAGAACACCTCAATAAAACACAGGTAAATATCTTTCTGTTATTCTTTGCTTTCAGCCAAAATCCACCTTACATCCTCAATAATATATCTCAGCAATAATATCCCTCATTCTACATCATCTTCTGAATCTGACTTGAATTTCTAGCAGTTTCCCCTTAATATACTGCTTCAACCATTTTTAAATTATTCTCAGCAATGTTTTACTTGTGTGTGATATTAATTATATTATTCAATAATTATAGTA
Source organism: Orycteropus afer afer (assembly GCF_000298275.1). Lineage (NCBI taxonomy): Eukaryota > Metazoa > Chordata > Mammalia > Tubulidentata > Orycteropodidae > Orycteropus > Orycteropus afer. Next base: position 5,332,269 of record NW_006921812.1, on the reverse strand, counting down.
TTCTGTTGGATTACTTTTCTTTGAAATAGACCCAAATGTGGATCTCTTCCAGTCTTTTGGCCAGGAAACTGTTCCAAATTTCTTGATATAAATGAGTGAGCACTTGCAGCATTGTATCCATTTGTTGAAACATCTCAATTTGTACTCAGCCAAAATAGAATGTTACAAAGAAAAAGTGAAAACACAAAATTCCAGACTAACAGACTCCTGAAGATAGTTAATGACTAATGCCTAACTCTTTTTTTCTTTTTAATTTTATTGTGATTTGGGTGAAAGTTTACAAAGAAAAATCACTTTCCATACATTACCTCACATATGCTTTATCTCATGACATTGACTGTAGTTTCCCACGATGTAACCACTCCCTAACACTTCCTCCCCATAGTTACCTCTTCCCTGTATCCTTCCCTCCCATGCACTCCTGCCCCCCCCCCCGAGTTGTCTCCCTATGCATGCACAGTCTTTCTAGTCTCCCATGATTGATCTCTCAAAGGAGTGCATCTAGATAATGCAAATGTTCAACTCAGATGCTTGTCTTTTGTTTGTCTGGAAAGCACAGGAGTGGGTTCAAATCCAGACCTGAAGGACTATAAGCCAAGTGCCATAGCTAATGCCTGAATCTTGTAAAAAATTATTCCATAGGGACACCATGATCACAAGGAAGGAACACACTGACAAAAGGAAAGGAATGGGCTGATCATGGCTAACTAAACCCTATGACATCTTAAACCCCAAGATAAAGAAATGAGAAATTCAGAAAGAAGGATAAAAAGGACCCTAACTGAGATAATCACTGCTGGTCTCCCTAATGCAGAGAGTCAGCCCCTTTGCTTTGATGGTTGCATCTTTTAAATAAATTCTCCTTTTCTATTTCTCTGGCCTGGTTCCTGTTGGCCTTGGCAAACCAACCTAATACATAGCATTTGCAGTACTCTTCAGCAATACAATAATTCAAAGGCATCAACTCTTCTTTGGTCTCCCTTATTCATTGTCCAGCTTTCAAATGCATATGAGGTGATTAAAAACCCCAAGACTTGGGTTAGGCCCACCTTACTCTTCAAGGTAACATCTACACTTTTTAACAGTTTAATGTGGTCTTTGGCAACACAGTTGTCCAGTACAATACTGCATCTGATTTCTTGCCTTCTGTTTCCATGGGTGTTGATTGTGGAATCAAGTAAAATGAAATCTTTTACCGTCTCAATCTTTTCTACATTTATCATGATGTTGCTTACTGGTCCACTTGTGGGGATATTTATGTTCTTTATTTTGATGCGTAATCCATACTGAAGTCTTTGACTTTCATTAGTAAGTGCTTCAAGTAATCTTCACTTTCTGCAAACAAAGTTGTATCATCTGCATATCACAAGTTATTAATGAATCTTCCTCTAATCCTGATGCCATGTTGTTCTTCATATAGTTCAGTTTCTCAGATTATTTGCTCAGTATACAAATTGAATACGTGTGGTGGAAAGACCCAACACGCATTCACACTCTTCCTGCTTTTAAACCATGCAGTTTCCCCTTGTTCTGTTCGAATGACAGCTCTTTGATCTATGTACAGGTTTCTCATGTTGTTGTTGTTGTTATGTGCCATCGAGTTGGACCCAACTCATAGCGACCCCTCCTTGAGTTTCTGAGACAGTACCACTATGGAAGTAGACTGCCCCATCTTCCTTCCAAGGAGTGGCTGGTGGATTTGAACCACCAGCCTTATGGTTAGCAGTCAAGTGCTTTAGGCACTATGCTAACAGAGCTCCCTCGTGAGCACAATTAAGTTTTCTGGAATTCCTTCCTATTCTTCTCAATGATATTCAAAATTTGTTATGATCCAGTGAGTCAAATTATTTTGCATAGTCAGTAAAACATAAGTAGAAGTCTTTCTGGTATTCTTTGCCTTCAGCCAAGATCCAACTGACATCAGCAATGATATCCCACTAGTTCCAAGTTCTCTTCTGAATCCAGCTAGAATTCCTGTCAGTTCCCCATCAATATACTGTTGGAACTATCTTTCAATTCTCTTCTGTAAAATTGTACTTGCCTGTGATATTGATGACATTGCTTGATATTTTCTGCATTCTTTTGGATCAATTTTCTTTGGAATGGGCACAAATACTGATATCTTCTAGTCCACTGGCCAGGTAGCTCTATTCCAAATTTCTTGGTATAAACTAATAAGGACCTTCAGTGCTACATCCACTTGTTGAAATATCTCAAAAGGAAGTCCATCACATTCAGGAGCCTTGTTTTTCACCAATTCCTTGAGTGCAGCTTGGACTTCCTCCTTCATCACCATTGGTTCTTGATCATATGCTACCTCCTGAAATAGTTGTTGTTAGGTGCCATCAAGTAGTCTCTGACTCATAGCAAACTTAAGTACAACAGGATGAAACATTGCCTGGTCCTGTGTCAGCCTCACAGTCCTTGTTATACTTGAATCCACTGTGTCAATCCATCTCATTGAGAGGCTTCCCCTTCTTTCTTGACCTTCCACTTAACAAGCATGATATCCTTCTGCAGAGAACGGTCCCTTCTGATAACATGACCAAAGTAGGTGAGACAAAGTCTGGCCATTCTTACTTCCAAGGAGCATTCCAGGCTGCACTTCTTCCAGGACAGATCTGTTAGTTCTTTTAGTAGTCCATGGTACTCTCAGTATTCTTCACCAACACCACAACTCAAAAGTATCAACTCTTTTTTGGTTTTCCTTATTCATTATCCAGCTGTTACATGCATATGAGATGATTGAAAATACCATGGCTTGTGTTAGGCACACCTTATTCCTCAAGGAGACATCTTTGCTCTGTAGCACTTGAAAGAGGTCTTTTGAACATCCACCAATTCTTTTTAGTACAGTGACCCAGTGCATTCCTTCTTCTCTTTGTTCATTTAGCATCACTTAATATTTTACCCAAAGAATCCTTCAATATTACAATTAGAAGCTTAATTTTTTTCCTTGTTTCTTTCAGCTTCAGAAATGCTGAGCATGTTCTTCCCTTTTGGTTTTCTAACTCCAGATCCTTGTACATTTCGTTATAATACTTTGTGTTCTTGAGCTGTCCTTTGAAATCTTCTGTTCAGCATTTTTATTTCATTTAATATTTGAAAACAAAACCCTTTTAATACTTCTGGATGAATGTAAAGGCTGATCATCTTCATGAAGTATTATCAAGATGAGCAGAATTGGTGGGCAGTCACATTAAAAATGTAAACCTTTGTGCCTTAATGAATATATCAGATTGAATTTAGCACTTTCAATAAACTGTCAAAATTAATCTATAAACATAAGGAGTAGAAGTGTTTGTGGAAAGATCACTGCTTAAAGGGAAGAGGCTAATGCTGGAGAAAGGAGTTTAATTATCCATACTTACATCCATCCATACATTTCTACAATGAAATAGGAAAATTAGGTCTCATTGTGGTAAAGAGAAAAGGAAGACATAATAGCCAGCCATGATGATTAAATAATCTGGAAATAACAGTATAAAGGCTTGTGTAACTCCTGATAGAATAGTGACCATTCATGAAGATTTATTAAACAAAAAGGCCACATCATAGAAAAAGCTGACTTGCTGGATTAGCATTGTATGCTGGGTTTAAAGCCGCAAAACTAATCCAAGCCCCGTCATCCACAGTTTACACTTATTATCTGGCTAAGAACTGATTTGAGAATATTGAAGGAATTAGCCTACCTAACACAATTACTTTTTAGCCAGTTTATCTAAAATATGTTAAAGAGGTCGTAGTCTTATAGAGTTAGTAGAGCTGAATAAAAACTGGTGATTTCTGCTTCCTAAACTCTGTTTTCATTTCAAATATCATCTTGAGTATCAGATTGCACAGGGGACATAGGTTGTTTGGTCTCATTTTTTAAGTAGAGGGTCAGTAAAAAAGAGGAAGGACTTCAGTGAGATGGATAGACACAGTGGCTGCAACAATGGGCTCAAGTCTCAAGGACTATGAGGATGGCATAGGACCAGGCAGTGTTTCATTCTGTTGTTCATAGGGTCACTATGAGTTGGAGCTGACTCAATGGCACCTAACAGCAACAATAAAAACTAGCTGTTAAAATGCATTTGTCAGGGGTTAATGACAAAGTTGGGAGCTCTCAAAACGTAGTGCCTAAGGCACTTGACTGCTAACCAGGAGGCTGGCGGTTCAAAAGACCAGCCACTCCTTGAATGGAAGGTTGGACAATCTACCTCCATAGTGATACTGCCTTGGAAACCTAAGGATGAGTCGCTATGAGTCTAGTCCTACTCCATGACAAAACAACAACAAAGACAAAGTAATTAATTTTTAAGAAGGTTCCTTTGGAATAGGGGAATTAGAATGTAGATCAAGTGTGAAGATTTTTCAGTAAAAAAAAAGGGTAACATAGTCTTACCACAAAAGATGCCAAAGATTTTTTTTTTTTTAAATGAATTTAGTATTGAAAGTAAGGAAAATTCTTAATTTGGTTTATTATAGATGAGTACAGTTCAAAGATCTAAACAAACCAATTGATTCATCTTGGGAAAATTGTTTTACTTTTTTAAACTTATTTTCTCCTCAATAATATTGGGAAGATAAAACCTCCCTTGACTACTTTCTGAGGCTATTGTGGGGACAAACTAACATTATCGTTATAAAAAGAAATACAAGTTATAATAAAAATTAGGTGCTATTATAATTAGCTATAAATGTTAATGAGTAATCATAAATGTCTAAAATTAATCAAACCCACCAGCCACTCCTCCAAAGGAAGGTTGGCCAATCTACTTCCCTAGTGATACAGCCTCTGAAACCCAAGGAGGGGTCGCTATAAGTAGGAAATGACTCGACTGCAGTGCGTTTGATTTTGGTTTGGTTTATTTAACAAATGTCATGGTTTCTTTTTCAATTCCCCTTCACTTTTTTTTTTTTTTTTTAGTTTTCAATATTTCTAAATGAATATTTAGGTGAGAATATTTCTGTAATGCATACATAAACTAAACAAACACACATGCACACAAACACAGATACATTTATCTCTGACAGATGATTTGCCTTTCTCTTAGCTACACACTGTTTCTGCATAATTATTCATTTCTGAGGTTTTTGTTTGTTTGTTTGGTTGATTGATTGTTTTTCTAATTCATGATACCTGGATGACCAGATAACATAGATAGATAGATAGATATCATAGATCTGGTGACTATAACCTAAACAGATGAAAAAGACCAGGACTGTACTACATGCAGAGCACAAACAGAAAAACAGAAAGAAATTTTGGCTTTTAAGGTTCAATAAATCTGCTTGCTGCATTTATTCCATTGTGTTAAGCAAAGCCTTTCATTATGATCATTAATCATGGTGGATGATATATTGTTACACGATAGCTACTTTGACATATGGAAGATCTCATATCCAATTACCTGCAGAAGGTTATGTCAGATCAGAAGATCTGGGTTTCTGTCTTTCAGTTGTTAACAGGCATTGTGACTTTGGGCAAGACTTTGTCACTTTGAAACTCTCTTCTTTCAGATAAAACAAAAGTGGTATAATTTTTTTTTCCAAATCCTTTATAGCTTTAGTATTTCATAATTTTATAGAATGTTAGTGGTTTTGAATTCAAATCCTTATTTTAGACAAGGCTTATCTGAGGAACATAGAGAAATTCTGGCAACATACAGGAGGAGATCATTTAATTGTAAATTCTTCAACATTCACAAGGTTACAGAGCACTCCATCACCATATGCTCCTTAGAGGTATAATGCAAAGACAAAATCAAAACTTGAGCATTATACCTTTTTATTTCCTAACCAGGGATGGAAAATACAGCTTTTAGAAAGGGATAATGAGAGGTCAAGTCAAAAATATGAAAAGCATCCATCCATTTCATGATAATTCTGTGCCAACTACTATTGGCTCACATTTAAAACTCATTGTCTACTAGAAAAAACTACAGAAATCAAATGTTGACACTAAGAAGAATTAAAGACAAGAAGATTGATTGCACCTAAACGTTTATCAAGGTCATTTCTGATAGCGTGTTAAGTATTTCCTATAATGTTTCTTTTCTTTTACTTCATTTAATAGGATTTCTTTCTTTTGTGTTGCCAATGGTTAGTTATCTTATTTATATAAGCATTATAAAAGTTTTAAAATGTATGATGGCATTTATAAATGTGCCATGCATCTCACAAATAAAAAAGTGAAAGTAGTAGTGGTACTGATGGTGGAGTGAGTATGCATTGGTTTCACTGTGGGAGGGCAGATGTTATCATTATCTTGAAAATCTCTGATGAACAGAAATACAGCATTTCATGTCAGTCTGCGTAACATGATATTCTATAATAATTTCTTCCATGGAAGTTACCAGTTGCTTTGGAGTTGATTTTGACTTATGGCCACTGCATCTGTTTCAGAATTGAACTGTGCTCCAAAAGAATTCAATGGCTGATTTTGTTATGAAAGCAGACTGATAGGTCTTTCTTCCAATGTGCTTCTTAAAAAATTCATTACCATTAAGTGGATTCCATCTCATAGTGACCCCAAACAGGTTTCTAAGTCTGTAACCTTTATGGAACTAGATTGCCTCATCTTCTTCCCCTGCAGCATCTGGTGGGTTAGAACTGCCTACCATTTGGGGTCTCTGTTGTTGTTTTTAGGTTCCGTCTAGACATCTTCTACCCATAGCAATCCTATGCACAGCAGACCTAAACACTGTCCAGTCCTGAGCCAGCTCTGTGATTCTTTCAGTACTTGAGACCATCTCTGCTGCCACCATGACAATCCATCCCATTGAAGGCCTTCCCCTCTTACGTTGACCCTCTACCTTACCAAGCACAATGTCCTTCTCCAGGATGTGATCCCTTCTGACAATATGACCAAAGTAGGTGAGAGGAAGTCTGGATATTTTCACCTCCAAGGAGCATTCTGGCTGCACTTCCTCCAGGGCAGACCTGTTAGTTGTTTTAGCAGTCCACAGTACTTTCAGCATTCTTCGCCAAAACCATAGCTCAAAAGCATCAATTCTTCTTCAGTAATACTTATTCATTGTCCAATTGTAACATGCATATGAGGCAACTGAAAAAAAATCATGGCTTGTGTCAGGGGCACCTTAGTCCTCCTCAAGGAGACATCTTTGTTCTTCGGCATTAGAAAGAGGTTCTTTGCAGCCTATTTGCCCAGTGCTGTACACCATCTCATGTCCTGACTGGTGCTTCCATTGGCATTCATTGTAGAAGCAACCATTGTGAACTCTCTGATGATTTCAATCTTTTCTCCATTTATCATAATGTTGCTTATAGGACCAGTTGTGAGGATTTTTGTTTTATTTTATTGAGATGTAATTCATACTGCAGACTGTATTCTTCAATCTTCATCAATAAGTACTTAAAGTCATCCTCACTTTCAGTAAGCAAAGTTGTGTCAGCATGTCACAGGTTGTGAATGATTGTTCTTTGAATCCTAATGCCATGTTCATCTTCATATAGTTCAGCTTCTTGAATTATTTACTCAGCATAGAGATTGAATAAGTATGGTGAAAGTATACAACCCTGACCCACCCCCTTCTTGATTTTAATCCATGCAATGTTCGCTTTTTCAATTTGAACAACAGCCTCCTGGTCTATGTACAGGTCTTCATAAGTACAAATAAGTGTTCTGGAATTCCCATTCTTCTCAATGTTATCCAAAATTTGTTATGATCTACACAATCAAATGCTTTTGCATAGTCAATAAAACACAAGGAACCATCTTTCTGGTATTCTTGCTTTGAGCCAAGATCCATCTGACATCAGCAATGACATCCTCCTTTCACATCCTCTTCTGAATCCAGCTTGCATTTCTGGAAGTTCTCTGTCAATATACTGCAGCAACCATTTTTTAATTATCTTCAGTAAGATTTTACTTGCTTGTAATATTGATGATATTGTTCAATAATTTCCACATTCTGTGGGATCACGTTTCTTTGGAATTGGTGTAAATATGGATCTTTCCAGTCAGCTGGCCAGGTAGCTGTCTTCCAAATCTCTTGGCATAACCGAATGAGTGCCTCTAATGGGGCATCTATATGTTGAAACATGTCAGTGGGCATTCCATCAATTCCTGGAGCCTTGTTCTTCACCAATTTCCTCAATGCAGCTTTGACTTCTTCCCTCAATACTGTTGGTTCTTGAACATATGCCACCTCCTGAAATGGATGAATATCAAACAGATTTTTCAGTACAGTGACTCTGTGTATTCCTTCCATCTTCTTTTGATGCTTTCTGTTCAATATTTTGCCCATAGAATCTTTCAATATTGCAACTCGAGGCTTAATTTTTTTCCTCAGTTCTTTCATCTTGATAAATGCTGAGTGTGTTCTTCCCTTTTGCTTTTCTAGCTCTAGGTCTTTACACATTTCCTTATAGTAATTGGGTTTGCCTGCTCGAGCTGCTCTTTGAAATCTTCTGTTCAGCTCTTTGATCTTGTCATTTACTCCATTTGCTTTAGCTATTCTTCCCTCGAGGGCAAGTTTCAGAGCCTTTTCTGTCATCCATTTTAGTATTTTCTTTCTTTCTCATATTTTTAATGGCCTTTTACTTTCTTCATGTATGATGTTCTTGATGTCATCCCACAATTCTTCTTGTTTTCTGTCATTGGTGTTCAATGAATCAAATCTATTCTTTAGATGGTCTCTAAATTCAGAAGGGCTATATTTGAGATCATATTTTGGCTCTTGTGGACTTGTTTCAATTGTCCTCAACTTCAAGTTGAACTTACATATGAGCAATTGATGGTCTGTTCCTCAATCAGCTCCTGGCCTGGTTTTGGCTGAAGATATTGAATTTTTCAATCACCTCTTGCCACAGATGTAGTCAATCTGATTCCTGTGTACTCTGACTGATGAAGTCCATGTGTATAGTCGCTGTTTGTGTTGTTGAAAAAAGGTATTTGCAATGAATAAGTTGTTGGTCTTTCAAAATTCTGTCATGCAATCTCCAAGGTTATTTCTGTCACCAAGGTCAAATTTTCAAAATACAGGTGATTCTTCTTTGTTTCTAAGTTTAGCATTCCAATCATCAGTGATAAGCAACACATCTTGATTGCACATTTGGTCAATTTCAGACTGCAGAAGTTGATAAAAATCTTTAACTTCATCATCTTTTGCTTTGGTGTTTGGTGCACAAATTTGCATAATAGTTGTATTTAAAGAGGTGGTATATGTTCAAGAACCAATGGTATTGAAGGAAGAAGTCTAACCTGCACTGAAAGAATTGGAGAAGAAAAAGGCTCCAGGAATTGATGAAATACTTATTGGGATGTTTCAACATATGGACTAATAGTTTGAATCATATTCATAATTAACTGTTCTTCCTTGTAGGTGTATGGATATTATCCTATCACTTACAGGATTGTACTTCAGGAGAGATCTTGAAACATCTCTGTCATGATGAATGACATTCCATTCCTCTTCAATTTGTCATTCCCGGCATAGTAGATCATATGATTATCTGATTCAAAATGGCTAAAACAGGTCCATTTCAGCTCACTAATGTCTAGAATATCAATCTTTATGTGTTCAATTTCATTATTTACAACTTCCAATTTTCCTAGATTTATACTTCATACATTCCATGTTCTAATTATTAATGGATGTTTACAGTTGCTTCTCTTCAATTTGAGTTGTGCCACATCAGCACATGGAGGTCCTGAAAGACTTACTTTATCCATATCATTAAGGTTGGCTCTACTCTGACGAGGCATCTCTTTCCCAGTCCTATTTTGAGTGTCTTCTAACCCAAGAGGCTCATCTTCCTGCACTATTTCAGACAATATTTACATGCTATCCATAAAGTTGCACAATAATGTGTCAGACAGTGTTTCTTGCTAGTCATAAGGTTTTCCCAAGCCAATTTTCGAGAAATGGATGTCCTGCTTCTTGTTTCTAGTCTGTCTTAGTCTGTAAGTTGTGTTAAAATCTGTGCACCATGTGCAGCTCTACTGGCATCGGAAACACCAGTGCCACAGAGTCAAGCCTCACAGCAATGCACAAGCCCCACAGGATGACAAACTGACAGACATGTTTGTCTCCCTTAGCTGTTGGAAACCTCTTCACTCTCCTCTTACCTAATTCCTACCTGGAACCTGCCACTCTGTAGTCCCTGGCAACTCCCTCTCTTTCCTGGCTCTAGGGGGCTTGGGGCCTAGCCTTGCCTCCCACTCCTTTTTTACCTGGTTGTCTTGCCAATTTGCAAGTTCCGGCCTCTCCTGCTCCCTCCTTTTTCTGGCTCTAGGGAGTTTGGGGGCTAGCCTTGCCTCCCATCCTTTTTACCTGGATATCCTGCCACTCCCCAGGTTCCCAGCCATTTGGAGTCTCTTGTTGTTGTTGTTGTTGTTATGTGCTGTCGAGTCTCAATTCTTTAAACTTTTGTTTTGCATGCAAGCTCTTTAATCATTTGCACTACCCAAGGACTTCATGTGAATCCTGAGTAAGTAATATATTCTGAGTAATGTGGTTTTTTTTTTTTTTTTTTTCATTTCAAACTCAATGGGATCAAAATAAGAAAGGGACATTAACATGAAAATCCAAGAGAGTCAGGAATAAGGAAGGAATATTTTTGAGTAAGTGATTAAAAGAGGAATCAGAAAAAGTTTCTAGACTCCAGAGTAAGAAAATAAGATTTATTTTTCATTTAGCTCCTTGTGGTGCTTGAAAATCCTCTGAGAGATTAAGACTAGAGTCTTGAAGAAACTAAACTTATTTTATTTAAGAAAAAAAAAAAAAAAAAACTAACAACTGTGATATTCAAAGTTCATGTTTGTTAAACAATTAATATGAAAAGGTAAAATGGTCATTTTGTTTTTTATTGTAATTAATAGGAGAAAAGCTTTAAAATATATATACATATATATATGTATATGTATATATATATATACCTCAGGAGTTGTATATAGAATATATATGTGTTTTTATATATATGTGTGTGTGTGTGTGTGTGTGCGAGAGTGTATGTATGCACACACATATATATATATGTATGTGTGTGTGTGTGTATATATATATATATATATACATGAATCAGACAGCCATATGATTTACTATGCCAGGAATGACAAATTGAAGAGGAAAGGTGTGGCATTCATCATCACAAAAGATGTCTCAAGATCTGTCCTGAAGTACAATGCTGTCAGTGATACGATAATATCCATATGCCTAAGGAAGACCAGTTAATACTACTATTATTCAAATTTATGCACCAACCACCAAAGCAAAAGATGAGGAAATTGAATATTTTTATCAACTTCTGCAGTCTGAAATTGACCAAATGTGCAATCAAGCTGTGTTGCTTGTTACTGGTGACTGGAATGCAAAACTTGGAAGCAAAGAAGAATCACCTGTATTTGGAAAATTTGGCCTGGGTGACAGAAATAACCTTTGAGATAGCATGATAGAATTTTGAAAGACCAACGACTTATTCATTGCAAATACCTTTTCAACAACACAAACAGAGGCTATACACATAGACTTCACCATTTGGAATACACAGGAATCAGATTGACTACATCTGTGGCAAGAGCTGATGGAAAAAAAAACTCATTATTTTCAGCCAAAACCAGGCCAGGAGCTGATTGTGGGACAAATCACCAACTGTTCATATGCAAGGTCAATTTGAAGTTGAAGACAATTAAAACAAGTCCACAAGAGCTAAAATATGATCTTGAATATATCTGTCCTGAATTTAGAGACCATCTAAAGAAGAGATTTGATGCATTGAACACCAATGGCAGAAAACCAGAAGAATTGTGGGAGGATATCAAGAGCATCATCCATTAAGAAAGCAAGAAGTCATTAAAAATATGAGAAAGAAACAAAAGACCAAAATGGATGACAGAAGAGGCTCTGAAACTTGCCCTTGAGGGAAGAATAGCTAAAGCAAATGGAATAAATGACAGGATCAAAGAGCTGAACAGAAGATTTCAAAGAGCAGCTCGAGCAGACAAACCCAATTACTATAATGTAATGTGCAAAGACCTGGAGTTAGAAAAGCAAAAGGGAAGAACACACTCAGCATTTATCAAGATGAAAGAACTGAGGAAAAATATTAAGCCTTGCATTGCAATATTGAAAGATTCTATGGGCAAAATATTGAATGACACAAGAAGTATCAAAAGAAGATGGAAGGAATACACAGAATCACTGTACCAAAAAGAACTGCTTGATCTTCATCCATTTCAGGAGGTGGTGTATATTCAAGAACCAATGGTATTGATGGAGAGGTCGGAGCTGCACTGATGGAATTTGCTAGGAATAAGGCTCCAGGAATTGAAGGAATACCCATTGAGATGTTTCAACATATGGATGCCCCATTGGAGGCACTCACTCGGCTATGCCAAGAGATTTGGAAGACAGCTACCTGGCCAGCTGACTGGAAAAGACCCATATTTACACCAATTCCAAAGAAAGGTGATCCCACAGAATGTGGAAATTATTGAACAATATCATTAGTATTACAAGCAAGTAAAATCTTACTGAAGATAATTCAAACAAGGTTGCAGCAGTATATTGACAGAGAACTTCCAGAAATGCAAGCTGGATTCAGAAGAGGATGTGAAAGGAGGATGTCATTGCTGATGTCAGATGGATCTTGGCTCAAAGCAAGAATACCAGAAAGATGTTTACTTGAGTTTTATTGACTACGCAAAAGCATTTGATTGTGTAGATCATAACAAGTTGTGGATAACATTGAAAAGAATGGTAATTCCAGAACACATAATTGTACTCATGATGAACCTGTACATAAACCAGGAGGTTGTCTTTCAAACAGAAAAAGGGAACACTGCATGGATTAAAATCAAGAAGGGAGTGGGTCAGGGTTGTATCATTTCACCACGGTTATTCAATCTATATTCTGAGCAAATAATCTGAGAAGCTGGATTATATGAAAAGAATATGGCATCAGGATTGGAGGAAGTATCATTAACAACCTGAGATATGCTGATGATACAACTTTGCTTGCTGTAAGTAAGGATTACTTGAAGTACTGAATGATGAAGATCGAAGAATACAGTCTGCAATATGGATTATATCTCAGTATAAAGAAAACAAAAATCGTCACAACTGGACTTATAAGCAGCATTATGATAAATAGAGAAAAAACTGAAATTGTCAAAGACTCAAAAGTGCTTGGTTCTAAAATCGACACCAATGCCAGCAGCAGTCAGGACATGAGACGATGTATATATAGCACTGGGGAAACTGGCTGCAAAGAACCTCTTTCTAGTGCTGAAGAACAAAGATGTCTCCATGAGGACTGAAGTGCACCTGACACAAGCCATTATATTTTCTATCACCTCAGATTCATGTGAGAGCTGGACAATGAATAAGGATGACTGAAGAAGAGTTGATGCTTTTGAGCTGTGGTTTTTGTGAAGAATGCTGAAAGTACTGTGAACTGTTTAAAGAACTAACAGGTCTGTCCTGGAGGAAGTGCAGCCACAAAGCTCCTTGGAGGCGAGAATGGCCAGACTTTGTTTCACCTACCTTTGTTACGTTGTCAGAAGGGACCACTTCCCTGAGAAGCATGTCATGCTTAGTAAGGTGGAGGTCCTACGAGAGAGGGGGAGGCCCTCAACTAAGTGGATTGACAAGGTGGTGGCTGCTATGGGCTCAAGTGTAGTAAGAATCTTGGAGCTGGCTCAGGACTGGGTGGTGTTTCATTTTACTGTGCATAGGTCACTGTGTGTCAGAGATGACTTTATGGCACTTAATAACAACAACAGCATTATATACATCCCTCAAAAAAGTCAATCTATGTATTTTGAGATTACAGTATATGCTTCAATATAGAACAACAAACTAAAATGAAAAACAATTTTGCAAACACTCTTCCAAAGTGGTTATAAATATTGTACTTTTCACTATTTCATATTACTATTCCAAACTTTATTTTCAAACATGCATTTGAATTAGATCATTATTTCTATTTTGCAAACTCATTATAAACCAGCATGAAAAAAACTTGGATTTCAAAAACAGGAATAATGTTAAATTAGATTTTATGAATTCTTCATGAGATCAAATTTAATGTGATTATTTTTAGAATTACTAGTTAGTAAATAGGTTTCCTGAGAATTTTATAAGGTGCTAATTTAACAAAATAACAACTCTGCATCTTTTTTTTAATCAAAAATTTTTAAATGTCTGTAGTATTAAAAACTGAATACTACGTCTGCTTTTAGTAATAAATTTCATGTATTGTGGAGTCAGATCTCAAGATATGAAATGATTTAATTATCATTTGTTATATTTTCAAGCATTGACTCAATAGTAAATAACTATAAATACATATGAACATGTACAAACATATTGATTGATATGTGAAAGAACTGAAATAATTTTTGACAATGACTATAAGTTTTCAAAATTGAAGTTAGAATGTACATGCTAGTAAATATTAATATCTAAAGAACAATTCTCATTCTTATTATCCCATTTGTAAAACTTATGTACAAAAGTTCTTAAAATACACGCTACACTATCTTCTTTCCATGCTATTTTCTTTCCTCCCTTTGCTGCTTTCTTCATTATCTGGTGGTCCAGAATACATATTTTGAAGTTTCCATCCTAATATTATTCCTCCTTGATTAAATAATTTGTTTTATTCACTTGAGTTTAAAGGTGTAAAAGAAACAATCCTTACTGATTGACAATATGAGTCCCTAGCAAGGGTTTTGCACATTCACTCAATTTGTTGTTGTTGTTGTTAAGTGCCGTCGAGTCGTTTCCGACTCATAGCGACCCCATGCACAGCAGAACGAAACACTGCCCAATCCCGCGCCAGCCCCACAATCCCTGCTATACTCGAGCCCATCATCGCAGCCACTGTATCAGTCCATCTCCCTGAAGGCCTCCCCCTCTTTCGTCGACCCTCCACCCTACCAAGCATGACATCCTTCTCCAGGGAATGGTCCCTTCTGACAACATGACCAAAATAGGTGAGACGAAGTCTGGCCATTCTTGCTTCCAAGGAGCATTCTGGCTGCACTTCCTCCAGGACAGATCTGTTAGTTCTTTTAGCAGTCCACGGTACTTTCAGCATTCTTCGCCAGCACCACAACTCAAAAGCATCAACTCTTCTTCGGTCTTCCCTATTCATTGTCCAGCTCTCACATGCATACGAGGCGATTGGAAATATCATGGCTTGTGTCAGGCGCACCTTAGTCCTCAAGGAGATATCTCAATATGCATTCATAAATTATTAAAGCATATCTGACTAGAAGTAGATAAACTAGCCTAACTCATTGCCTTCGAGTCAGATCTGACTCATAGTGACCCCTCCTTGGGTTTCCGAGGCAGTATCACTATGGAGGTAGATTGCCCAATCTTCCTTCTGAGTAGTGGTTGGTGGGTTTGAACTGCCAGCCTTCTGGTTAACAGTCAAATGCCCTTGGAACTATGCCACCAGAGGTCCCTCACACTTACATATAGTGTATTTAATTTTCTTCTGTTTTTGAAGTGCTGGGTCAATGATTTTCATATTTCCCTAAAAATTAAAATGTTCAACATTGAAATTATGCTTCTGATTCTGAGATGTTTTCTAAACTATGCCTAGTTGTAGTTTAAATCAGTTGCACACTGTTGGTTCTGTGATATCACTACCCCCTAAGAATAGGATATGAAGCATTTGAGTCATTATTTGGCATACACAGTGTTAAACATATAATCATTCAAATTTGTTGATAAGATAAATATGAATTTTATTCAAGTTCTCAATTTAAAATTTCAGGCTAATATGAAAAAAGAAATTCCAATGTTTGGAAAAATATCTCATATTTATAAATTAAACTGTGTTTACATTATTTAAATGCATTAGTCTTGAAACAAATATATCACTTCTTCAAATTTGAAATAGCCATTACCAATACAGTGGCATTTTACAATACTAAACAGGCACTATAGAAGGGGTATAGTGAATATATTTTGTTATCCAAATAACATCTGTAGAGAAATATTCAAAAATTATGCAAAGAACTAAATTAATGGAGAAATAGCTTTTAGTCCTAGGATTATAAATAGATATCTCTCTTACCAATAAGAGTATACCATTATAAATGACTTGCTTGATCTTTCACAAGTTATAAATGACTTGATCCTTTTGAGCAAGTGTGTCTAAGTACCAATTATTATGAATATTTCAGCTGGGATTTCATTACCAGTGGCAACCTAGAATGAAAGTTGATCTGTTTCAAGAAAAAAAATACAATTAAGAGTAAAAATAGTAGCATAACCAATACACATGCGATGTTGCTAAGCAAATATACAATTCCTGAGTTTTGACCATTGTTCTACTCACCATACATAAATACTTTGTTATGATAACTAACAAGTTATTATTTAGTTAAATTAATCCTATTAGTGGAATCATTGTTGGTGATATATGTCAAATCTATCTAAAAGTAGGTTGCAGAATAGAACAATCCCGAGCATTGTTTAAAATAGTTAAAAGAAAAGGGAACTATATAGTTCTTCCTATTTTATTTCCAAAACAATACAAATAATAAGTACCATTCATAACCCCATGGAATCTATTAAGAATATTCCTAAAATGTGTATCTTGATATGATACAAAACAGTAATTGATCATTGTTTAATCAGTGTTATGAATTAAAGTCAATAAATTATAGTAGAAGGTTTAGATGCAATCTTGCTTCTCTGATTAAATGATAACTAATAGTGCCTAAGGCATGTGACCATTAACCAGAAGGCTGGAGATTCAAACCCACCAGCCACTCCTTGGAAGGAAGGTTGGGCAATCTACTTCCGTAGTGATACCACCTCGGAAACTCAAGGAGAGGTCATTGTGCATCGGATCCGACTTGATGGCAGTGGGTGGGAATCTAGATAGGGAAAGGAAAAAAAAAATGTGTATTAAATTGTTTATATAATAAAACTATACATAACTATATGTTGCCATTGATTCAATTCTGACTCATGGTGACCAATTTGTGCAACGCAAAACTCTCACAGAGTTATCAATGGTTGTGATAGGTATTATCCTTCAGAAGTAGATACTAAGGTTTTCTTGGTACTTCTGGATATATTTAAATCCAAGGAGACAGAAGAGGAGAGAGAGAGAGAGAAACAGACACACACATACACACACTCAGGGAAAGAAAGAGAGGGAACATTGCTTTTGACACTGACTAAAATTGTCACAATAAATGGAGAAAATATTGAAGTTGTCAGAGACTTAATTTTAATTGGATCCACAATCAATGCTCATGCAAGCAGCAACCAAGAAATTAGATGTCCTATTGTACTGGGTAGATATGCTGCAAAAGACCTCTTTGAAGTGTTAAGAAGCAAAGATGTCACTTTGAAGACTAAGTACACCTAACCCAAACTATAGTGTTTTAACTCTCCTCATATGCATGCCAAGGCATGACAATTAATAAGACCAAAGAATTGATGACTTTGAATTACAAAGTTACAATGTTAAGAAATGTTTTGTTATCATTTTATTTTGTCTGTAGTATTTAAATAAATCCATAAACAAGGTACTTTTTCACTTGTTTAAAAGTTTATCTAAATAATCAGCTGTGGAAATTTGATCTGAAATGTAGATCTTCAGGTATCATAATTCCCAATTGTACATTTATTATGTTTTCCTTGTTGTTTTAAAAAATATTTCAAAGATAAAATATAAGGACATTTTCTATATGCTGTAGATAAGCTGCACTTTTTAATAATAATTATTAAAAAACAATTTAGTTTATTATATTTTATGTGTTGTAAATAAAAATATTTTCACATTTCATAGTGGATGATGAGCTGAAATGTGGAGGTGAAAAAAGAATTGTCTATCGCAGCCAGAAATAAATACTAGCAAGTTTTATTTTCTGATATGATGAACTTGACACTACAAAGCACTTTTTTGTTTGTATGTGTTTTAAGTGTAATTTCACAGAGCAGATTTTTTTTTTTTTTTACATTTTGCATTTTGTGTACATTTGGCTTCACTCCCCAATTATCATCCCCAATCCTAACCCACTCTCCACCTCTCCCTTCCCAGTAACTGCCCCCCCTTCCTGTGCCCTTAGTCATGCATTCCTATCTGTCCAGCTTTTCTGTCATATGAATGTTGCCCCTTAGGTGCCACATGGCCCATTGCTCCAAGGGACGTATCTCCATAGAGTAGGTGGGTGCATCGCCCTGTGTTGAGTGTTCTGCATGTAAGTCTTGTTTACTGTTGGCTTAGAGCTAGTCCTTGGGAGTGAGTTTTATTCCAGGCCTAAAGTGTATCCTTGGGCCATAGTCTTGGGGGTCTCACCAGACTCCATTCGATGAGTAATTCTAGTCATTATTGTGTTTTTGGATTTTGTTCCACATTTTTCCTCCCACTCTATCCAGGATTACCAGTTTTGTTCTCTTTCTGAGTGGTTGACATTGGTAGCCAGACATCATCTAGTTCTTCTGGCCCAGAGGTCCATCATGTCCTAAAACTGACTGTTTCCAAATAGTAATAGTAATTATTACTATTTGGTTTTCTTCACTCTTCTTTGCTTCTGACAATGGGATACCATTAGCTGCATCTTAGATGCCTGCTTGAAAGCTTTTAAGATGCTATCAAAGTAGATCATGGGGAGCTCTGGTGGCAGAGTGCCTAAGGCTTTTGACTGCTAACCAGAAGTCTGGTGGTTCAAACCCACCAACCTCTCCTCAGAAGGAAGGTTGGGCAATCTACTTCTGAAGTGATACTGCCTCGGAAACCCAAGGAGGGGTCATTATGGGTTGGATTTGACTCAATGGCACTGGGTTTGGTTTGGTTTAAAGTGGATTGTGGAACAAGATTTTTATGTATTTTATTGTTACAAAGCAAGTTTTTAATAAAGATATTTTCCAGTAATTGAGAGAAAAATATGAGGGACTTTCTCATGGGTATCAATATTATGAAACAGAACCTCTTTATTTACTGCCCATCTTGGAAAAGGTTACAGATTATCTGCATAAAATATTACTGGCAGTGTAGCATGTCAAATATTTAATTTAGGTCTCTAAATCAAATATACTGTAATTTTCTACTATGATCATGTGAACAAATTTCCCTTTACAAGAATTTTAAGGCGTATTTTTTAAGTGAACTCAAAATACTTATTTCCAACTTCAAAAAAGAGACATATAAACTGTGATAATTATTATTGTCCTCATATTTATATGCATGACTAACAGACATAAACCTTTGTTGATATCTATCAACAAATATGTTTTTAACATAATAAATCTACAAAGGTTAGTTATAGGATACTGTTGCTCTTAAGTGCCATTGAATCATTTCTAACTCATAGTGACTCTATGTACAAAAGAACAAAACATTGCCCAGTCCTATGATATCCTCATGTTCTTGCTATGTTCAAGAATTTTTGCAGCCACTCTGTCAGTTCATCTCCTTGAGGTTCTTCTTCTTTTTTCCTGACTCTCTACCAAGCACAATGTCCTTATCCAGGGACTTGTCCCTTCTGATAACATGTTCCTAGTATGTGAGGTCTCACCATTCTCACTTCTGAGGAGTAATTTGACTGTTCCTCTTTCAAGACAGATTTATTCATTCTTCTGACTGTCCATGATATGTTCAGTATTCTTTGCCAACATCATAATTAAAATATATCAATTATTCTTGGGTTCTTCTTACTCCTTATCCAGCTTTCACATGCATATGAGATGACTGAAAACACTATGGCTTGGGTCTGGCACACCTGAGTCTTCAAAGTGATATATTTGCTTTTAAAAACTTTGAAATGATCTTTTGAGGTAGAGTTTCCCAATGCAAATCATCATAAGACTTCTTGTCTGCTGCTTCCTTGGGCATTGATTGTGGATCTAAATAAAGTAAAATTCTTGATAACTTCAATCTTTTCTTCATTTATTATGATGTTGCTTATTGGTCCAGTTGTTTTCTTTACCTTGAGGTGTACTCCATATTAAAGACTACCATCCTTGACCTCTTTCAGTAAATGTGTCAAGACCTCTTTGCTTTCAGCAAGTAAGAATTGTCATTTGCATATTGCGGGTGGTTAATGAGTCTTCCTCCAATCCTGATTTGGTGCTTTTCTTCATATAGTCTAGCTTCTCAGATTATTTGCTCAGCATAAGGTATGAGTAACTAAAGTACATGGCTATAACCATTACATGCACTTTTCCTGATTTTAAACTATGGAATATCCCCATGTTCTATTCAAAAGACTGCTTCTTGGTCTATGTACAGGTTCTCATGGGCACAACAAAATGTTCCAGAATACCTACAAGTCTCAATATCATCCATACTTGGTTATGATCCGTGCAGTAGAATGTCTTTGCATAGTGAATAAAACATAAGTAAACATCTTTCTGGTATCCTCTTCCTTAGTCCAAGATCCATCTTACATTAGCAGTGATATCCCTTTTCAATGCCCTCTTCTAATTCTGGCTTCAGTTTCTGGCTGTTTCCTGTCAATGTACTGCTGCAAGCTTTCTGAATTATCTTCAACAAAATTTTACTTATGTGTGAGGCAAATGATATATTTTTTTTATATATAATTTCTGAATTCTGTTGGATTACATTTCTTTTGATGGGCACCAATATGGATTTCTTCCTGTTAGTCAGCCAGTTAGATGTCGTTTAAATTTCTTGAGATAGACATGTGAACACTTCCAGCATTGCATAAAATTCTAGACACATCTCAATTGGGATTCTGTCAATTCCTGAAGTTCTGTTTTTACCAGTTTCTTCACGGCAGAGAACTGACAGAGAACTTCCAGAGGTGCAAACTGCATTCAAAGGAGTACATGGAACAAGGGATAGATGGATCTTGGCCCAAAGCAAAGAATACCAAAAAGATGTTTACTTGTGTTTTATTGACTACGCAAAAACATTTGATTGTGTGGATCATGACAAATTGTGGATAACATTGAGAAGGATGGGAATAGGAATTCTAGAATACTTAATTTTATTTAGGAGGAACCTGTACATAGACCAAGAGGCTGTCCTTCAGGTGGAACAAAGGGACACTGCATGGTTTAGAGTCAAGAAGGGAGTGTGTCAGGGTTCTGTCTTTCACCATACTTATTCAATCTATATGCTGAGCAAATAGTCCAAGAAGCTGGACTATTTGAAGAAGAATGTGGCATCAAGATTGGAGAAAGAATCATTAAAACCTGCGATACACTGATGACACAACTTTGCTTGCTGAGAGTGAGGATACTTGAAGCACTTACTAATGAAGATTGAAGAACACAGTCTGCAGTATGGATTACATCTCAACATAAAGAAAACAAAAATCCTTACAACTGGACTTATGAGCAGCATCATGCTAAATGGAGAAAAGATTGAAGTTGTCAAAGACTTCATATTTCTTGGTTCTACAAAGTGCTCCAATGGAAGCAACTGTCAGGACATCAGACACTGTATAACACTGGGCAATTTGGCTGCAAAAGACCTCTTTGAAGTGCTGAAGAGCCAAGATGTCTCCTTGAGGACTAGGGTGCACAAGCCATGATCTTTTCAATTGACTCATATATATATATATGAGAACTGGACAATGAATAAGGAAGACTGACGAAGAATTGATGTTTTTGAGTTATGGTGCTGGTGAAGAATGCTGAAAGTACTATGTGCTGCTAAAAGAACTAACCAGTCTGTCCTGGAGGAAGTGCAGCCAGAATGCTCCATGGAAGCGAGAATGACCATATTTCATCTCATCTACTTTGGTTACGTTATCAGAAGGGACCATTTCCTGGAGAAGGAAGTCATGCTTAGTAAGGTGGAGGGTCCATGAATGAGGGGAAGGCCCTCAATGAGATGAATTGAAACAGTGGTTGTGGCGATAGGCTTAAATATAGTAGGGATCACAGAGCTCGTGCGGGACCCAGTGATGTTTTGTTCTGCTGTGCATAAGTTCGATATGAGTCAAAGACAACTCGACAACACCTAACAACAACAAAAAAAGAAATGGTTGAACACTGATTAATTCTTTATGGTACAGAGTCTCTATGTATTCCTTCCATCTTCTTGTGATGCATCCTGCATCATTCAATTAAATCCTTCAGCACAGAGACTTGAGTCTTGAATTTTTTCTTCAGTTTTTTTTCTGCTTGAGAAATGCCTAGCATGTTTTATATTTTGGTTTGCTAACTCTAAAATTCATTATAATGAATGACTTTACTTTGTTTTCTAGAGCCAGTCTTTGAAAAACGCTTTCAGCTTTTATACTTCATCATTTCTTCTAGTCACTTTAGCTACTCTACATTCAGTAGTAAGTTTCAGAGTCTCTTCTGACCATTCGTTTTGGTCTTTTCTTTCATTTCTGTCAGTTTAATGACTATCTGACAACTTGTCTTTTTTTTCATTAGTTTTCAATCTGTGAAATCTTTTCTTGAAATGCTCTCTAAATTCAATTGGTATATATTCAAGTTTGTATTTTTGCTCTTGTAGACTTGCTTTAGTTGTCTTCAACTTCAACTGGAACTTACATATGAGCAATTGATGGTATTTTCCACGGTTGGCCTATGGCTTTGTTTTCACTGATTATATTGAGCTTTGCCTGAATGTCTTTCCACAGATGCAGTCAGTGTGATTCCTGGGTATTCCATCTCATGAAATTCATGTGTATAGTCACTATTTATCTTGTTGAAAAAGGGTTTTGGGAATGAATAAATTGTTGGCCTTAGAAAATGATAGGTCATGCAATCTTCACATCATGTCTATTACCAAGGCCACAGTTTCAACTACTCGGCTTTCTTTGTTGTCACCTTCAGGTATCCTAATCACTAGTAATTATCAATATATCTTGATTTCATGTTTGATCAATTTAATACTGCAGGAGTTGGGAAAAATCTTAAATTTCTTCATTTGTGGTATTTGTGGTAATTGTGTAAATTTGAATAATAATCATATTAAATGGGCTTCCTTATAAACATACCACCATTGATTCATTTCTGACTCATAGTGACCTCTGAGCTGTTGTGAGATATAACAAAATGGAATTTTATTTAAATATATGTAATTGCAGATTCTTTCTAATACAATTGTATTCAAACTTGTTGCAATCAACTCACCTATTCAGGGTAGTTTCTAACTTGGTATCACTATTTCAATAAGAAGATAAGCTTTTGACTTAAATATGAATTTTTCATTACTTTTATAGCATAGTTTTCATTTCATCAAATAATTTTATTCTTCTCCAATAACATGTCCTCCAAAAAGCAAATATGTAACTCTAATTTAATATTTTATTTTCCTAATTACATATTTGATTTATATTTGTTCACACTTCATAGGATTATGGTTAGACCATCTAAGAATGTCAGATATGTTCTGTGGATGACATTTTGCAATTTCTTTATTAATAAAAAGATCATGAGTGTAAGTTTCTAATGAGTTTATGTTTCACTGAAGGACTATAAAACAACAGATGAAAAACATTTTTGAACTTCAATTGTTTCAGCTGAGAGGTGTATAAATAATAAAAGAACAAATATCACATTTATGCTGGGCATGGAAAATCTATTAGAAAGACAGTGTTTCAAAGGAAAATTTGGCTTGATACTAGGAAGATTTCTTATCAATAAGGAATTAAACAACAACAACAACAAAAAGCTACAGATTTATTTGCCCAGAACTCAGATAGAGAGGAAAAAAAAAAAAAAAAAACTAGTAACTTTAGCAATCTTGGAAACATGTGTATTATGGAAACAGGACTGACTTTTAAAAATCAAATATTAAATTTAACAAAAAATCCATGTTTACCAGGAGTCAAGTGACACCTTCAACTCTCCAATATCTCAGTTCTAAACTTCTAAGATTTCTATTACAAGCTAATCTGACACACATTTGATTATTTCTCAAACATATTGACAAACTATGAAGATCTTTGGAATTTTATATATTTAATTCAAATCATTGATTAACTTATTAACCAATGGATTGCAAAAAGGATGTGGGGCAGCATGTTCTGAGCTCCTATTCATGAGATGAAGACAGAATCACCATCAGGCTTATTTCTATGAGGCCAGACTTGCCTCCACCCTCCAGTCTTTTACCAATTCTGATACACACCATCCCTCCCATGGCACTCAGTACTTCTCTGTTGGGTTCAATAATCTGTTGCAATAGCTACACAGAACTCATAGGCAATATTCACAGTTATGGGGTTTAAGGGAAGTTTTATTAGGGAAGGCTATAATTCAGGTTGAAAAACATATTCAAGATAAAATTCTTTGATCAGGAGCATCTCCTCTCTGCTATGTCCTCAGACACATCTCTCTAGCCCTTGGCCTCTCAGTCTGGCCTTGGCCTTGCTTGGACAAGAGTTACAAACCTCTTTTAGCTCTGGTGATAGGTACACTTAGGTGCACCTCACTCTATCAGCAAGTCTCCTGCCCAAGGGCACTCAGCTTTCTTGCTTTGTGGGCCAGGTCAATCCCTTGCTCTGTCTCATGTTCCTTGGTTCCACTGCAACTGTCTTTCTGCTGGGGCATCTGTCTCTGCTGCATGTCTCTCCCAAAGAAATCTAATGCAGGGATCTAGGGTCCAAGGATGCTCTCTACTTCACCTCCAGCTCTCCTCTCTTGATAGCAGCAAGATCCCTACTCTGCCTTTAGGAGGGTTCATTTTATGCCTGGAAGACTGACAAAGATAAGTAACACAACATTAGTGTTCTACACACCTTATTTGCATGGTACACCCAGTTATCCAGTGAGAGTTACAAAGACTATGGGTAGAAAAGCTATGCCAAGTAATTCACTGCACTGCATGCATTATTCTGGGCAAAAAAAAATGTTGCTTATCTTTTACTAGGTATTTCAGTGCAAGAAATTTTTGGTTGATAAATATGTATTTAGAGAGGAGTTTCTAGGTGTTATAAACATTTACAAGCTCAACTGCCAGCTGAAATATTGGCTATTCAAATCCATTCAGAGGCACCTAAGAAAAAAGGCATACAAATCTGCTTCTGAAAGGCCACAGCTTTGAATACTCTATGGCACAGTTCTACTCTGCATACATGCTATCACATGAATCAGAATCAACTTGCCAGCAACTAATAATAACAAAAAAATGTGTATTAATTCTGACTGATGATTAATGTATCAACCAATATTATAATTTAAACTTATGCAACTAAATTTCCCATTAAAATATTTTTGATGGCAATAATGATCAGCTTTTTAAGCAATTACATATAGTATATAAAATAACATGGGATAGAAATGGGACATATGGGCTGGGGTGATTTCACAGTGAGATGGTATCATAAGATGGAGTAAAGATACTAACATTTCAATTCATTTTGAAATAATACAGCATAAGATTTTACTAATATTTGAGCAGAAATAATAGAAAGCTTACATGATTTGTTTATATAACCCTAAGCCAGTTGGGAGGAGCTCTGGTAGCATAGTCCCTAAGGCACTTGACTTCTAACCAGAAGGCTGGAGATTCAAACCCACCAGCCACTCCTCGGAAGGAAGATGGGGCAATCTACTTCCACAGTGTTACTGCCTTGGAAACCCAAGGAGGGGTCACTATGAGTCAGGTCCGACTCGATGGCACATAATAACAACAACAAGCCAGTTGGGAGGGTATTGCCAAGCCATCTAAAGAACATCACAAAATTAATTATTATTATTATTTTTTTTTTTTTGACAGACATCCAGACTTTCAGAGATGGGGGAGTGGAGTGATAGGAAAGAAAAAGGTCATTCAAGCTACTTCAGTAATATAATAGCAAAGCTATTTGATAAACAATAGCTTGAATTATCCAAAATGTATTTGTTTTATTTAAGGTCTGTTCTATTTATTTTACAATGTGCACCTTTATTAAGAGCCTTAGAGGCACAAGGGTTAAGCACTTGGTCACTAACTGAAAGGTCTGTGATTAAAAACCTCCAGCCACTCTTTAAGAGAAGTATGTGGTAGTCTGCATCCATAAAAATTACAGCCTTGGAAATCCAGGCAGTTCTGCTCTGCCGTATAGGGTCACTGTGACTCAGAATCAAATTGACGGCAATGGAACACCTTTTATTATTGTTATATTGATTTGATTTACTTTGATCCCAAGCATGAAAATGTGTTGTCCTACTTACCAGACTAAAGAAAGTCATCCATGATTTGTGGGGCAAAAGGAGGGAGTTCATTATTATCTCTTGCTCAAGCACTTTCACCTCCCTTGGCATTTGATTCATTAGATACTTCTATGGCCTTGGAAATTACTTTCAAACCTTTCAAAGTTAATTGAGCTCTGAACTAAAGTCTAAAGCATCAGTACTTTTCTCCTTACTGGCATAAAATATAAATCAGTGGACCAAATATTCTCTTATATTTCCAATAAATTTTGAAACGTGCTATAAAGTTGTCATATAATATATTGCAATAACATCACGTTTTCCATGATTTTGTATTCTTTCTCAACTATTGTGAAATGTTTTACAATAATATTATTTTTCTCTATGTTACATAATTTAATTTTCAAGTAAATCTCACCCATAAACAAAACAAAACAAAAAAAGCACAATTAGCAATCACCAAAAATAAATAGATAGATAGACAGACAGATAGATAGATAGATAAATGAAAATAAACAATGGATGTAACTAGAAAAAGAAAGCTAAGAAAACCAAAGGAAAAACTTACTCTTAAACAGTTTCTGGACTTTCTATTCTACTTGTTGTATAAAAATCTAAGGTACTTGACTGGTAACCAGAAGGTTGGCAGTTCAAAGGCACAAGCCACTCCTTGGCAGGAAGGTTGGGCAATCTACTTCCATAGTGATATTGCCTCAGAAACCCAAGAACGGGTCTCTCTGTGAGGAGGATCTGACTTGAGGGCAATGGGTTTTCTTCTAGTCATGGATAAAGTAACAGAACAGACTTAAAACAACAAAAAAAGGAAACTCTGTATATGAAACAACATTTTTGGACATTAAAATCAGGCAGAAGGAAAGTGTTTTCTCTGAGAGAAAGGAAACAAATTAGTTGATCCTTACTAGAGCGTCAGCATGAAGAGAGTTTCCTGTCTTGGTACAGGGGGAAAAAAAAAAAAAAAAATTCCACCTAGTTGTTTCTCTCACAGGTGTTTCTAGGTGGACTCAACATTTCAATTAATAGCTAAGCTGTGAACCATTTGCATCACCCATTAATTCCCTGATAGAAGGAAGACATATCTAAACAGAATTAAGCAGAGATAACTGAGGAAGCCCTGAGTGAATAACAGTCACAGGACAGATTCTGTAGAGATGAGATCTCACACACAGCTCCAGGTATCAGAGGACTCTTGTCTTCAGCTGAGCACATCATCACACAAGTGTGAAACATTAAATTAGGCATGAACACATATCATTGAAAGAATCATGTACACAAATTCCTAGAAAACATAGAACTAGGACTAGTCCATGTTCTAACAAGCTAGAATGGGAACACCTACGTAGTAGAAATTTCTTGAAATGTTAAAATGAAGGTGTAGGAATGCAGAGAACATCTCTGTGCCAGTATATTTGACAACTTCAATGAAAAGAAAAATCTTTGAAAAACACAAATAATTAAAGCTTTATGAAGAACAAGAAGAGTAAGTTAGAATTTCTTAAGAAATTGAATTTTCCACTAAAAACTTTCCATAACGAAAATTTCTGGTCCAAATGTCTTGCTGTTAAATTCTACCAAACATTTCAGAAAGAAATTATTCTAATTGTACATAAATCCTTCCAGAAAATAGAAGAAGAGAAACTTCTCAGTTTGAAAAATATGAAAAATTTGAACACAATTTTAGCATTTAGAATCCAAATTTAAATAAAATTATAATAGAGTACAGCTACTAAAAAGCTTCTGTCACAGAAATGCAATATGGTTTAACATTTGAAAAATCAATCAATGGATTTGGCCATATAACCATTTTTTTTTAAAGCAACATTATATGAATTTCTTGATGAATACAGAGGAAGTACTTGACTATATTTGATATCCATTTACAAACAAAATCTTAGGAAAATTGGAATTGAAGTATAATTACTTTTGAACTTGATGGAGATCATCTGTGGGAAATGTAGAGTTACAATCATTCTTAATAAGAAGAAACTAAACACTTTCCACTCAAGGTCAGGAATATGGAAAATATGTACACCATAACATTTCCATTGTACATTGAACCAGAGATCCTAAAGAGTATACAAAAAAAAAAAAAAAAAAAGAAAGAAAGAAACACATTGCCATCCAGATCCAACTCATAGCGACCTTTCTTTGGTTATACGAGGTAATATCACTATGGAAGTAGATTGCCCAACCTTCCTTCTGAGGAATGGCTGGTGGGCTTGAACCTTCAGCCTTCTGGTTAGCAGTCTAATGCCTTAGGCATTATGCCACCAGAGCTCCTAAAGAGTATAATAATACAAGAAAAATAATTGCATATATATTGAAATAATAAAAACAAAAACACCTAACTCACTGCCCTCGAGTCAGATCCGATTCATAGCAACCTCTCCTTGGTTTTCCCAGGTGGTATAACTAGGGAAGTAGATTGCCCAACCTTTCTTCTGTGGAGTGGCTGGTGTGTTTGAACTGGCAGGCTTCTGGTTAGCAGTCAAATGTCTTAGTTACTACACCACCACAGCTCCCCTATATTGAAATAGAAGGGGAAAAAAAAAGCCTCTTCTCTCTCTGAGAAACTGGACAAATTTATTCCATAAAGGAAATACTCAGTTAAAAATAACTTAATATAGTCTAACATAGCAATGAAGAATGTAGAAGCTCTTCATAAAAACAAATGCATAAATCTTTTGCTTTGAAAATAATAGATGAATATTTTGAAAAAAATCTAATCATCTATGCTTTGAAATAAAGAATAGGCTGCAAAAATAATCAACAGGTATATTTAAAAAGTAAACCATTTATAACTCGTATAACACAAAAAGCGCTAATTTCCTTATTATACAAAAACTGCTAACATTAGTATGAAAAATTTTTGCATGGATAAGGCATTTGGCTGATAACCAAAAGGTCAGCACTTCAAAGCCAACAGCTGGTCCATGGAAAGAAGTTGGGGCAATTTACTTCTGTAAAGATTTACAGCCTCAGAAACCCAATAGAGGTCACTGTGAGTAGGAATCGACTCAATGGCAGTGAGTTTGGTTTGACTTACAGTAAAATTAATTTAAATTAGAAACAGATACAGCTAATGGAATATAAATATTTCTCAAACATGAAAAAATGTTATATTGGAAAGTCATAAAATAAAAATATATTTTACAATTTTTAAAATGACATTTCATGCATGAAATTTTAAAATATTAAAAAAGCTTGATAACAGCTGAATTAATCAAGGTGTTATGAAACAGACACTCTTCAAAATTGTTGGTGAGAATAAAAACGGTGGATTGTATTAATGTCAACATCCTAGTTTTGATATTGTGTTAGAGTTTTGAAAAATTTTCTAACTGAGAAAAGTGTTGCATAATTTCTTATGCATCTGAATCTACAAATATTTCATTTAAAGTTATTTCATAATGAAAATCTTAGGAACTTGTCATATAAAAATGATGTATATGCATTCCAGGATACCAGTGGTTGATGACAGATTATGGAAAGAACTAGAGAAGATGAGATAGAACTTTCTGGTTATTTTTAGTCATTTAGCTGATGTCAGTTTGTAGATACTACTCAACAAAGAACTTTTTTTTTTTTAAGAGATTTGAATGTATTTCTAACCTTGATAGAAGTCTGTGGGTGATGGAAATTGATAGCACACCCCACTGGTTGCTAACTAGAAAGTTGGATGTTCAAGTCTTCCTACAGTCACCCTGGAAGGAAGAACTGACATTCTACTTCCAAAAATCAGTATTTAAAATCCTGTGGAGCAGAGTTCTACTCTGTATACAAGGGTTCACCATGAGTCATAATCTACTCTACAGCATCTGGTCTGTAGCCCAAGTAGAAGGAAAGAATGACAAGAGAAAGAAGACCGAGAGGACAAGCACAGATATGAAATAATGTGTTCAAAGTGGAGATTTTAGTTTTGGAATCCAATCAAATCAGAATTTTTGTAATGACAAAGTACATATTTGAAGAAACATACCTGAAAATGCCTTTGGATAATACCTTTATGAAACTGACCAAAAGCATTTGGTCATTTAAATACTGCAAGATGTCAATAATCTCCCTTTAACCTTTTTCTGCTCATCAGTCTAGGGATTTTTTTATTGAGATCTAGAGAAGAACAAAATTTAGAGTGAAGAGAAAATTCCCCTAAGTCATTTAGAGGAAAGATATCATATTGGAGACTTTAATTTTAATTGTTTCAATTTTAATATCAAAATATTAGCTGAAGCTAACACTTTAAGAATTGAGGAAAATTAAGTGTGGTGCTTCCAAGAGTATGATTGGTTAACTATATTATTTTGGCTATATATGGAAGATCTAACAAAATGGGAGAAAAATCCAAGATTGTGAGGAAGATTTTGGAGGAGAAGAATATATTTAGCATAAGATATCAGGTAAAGGAGGATTATTGGAACTGAGAGAAATTCTATGTGAGTTTGGTATATCAAACATGATAAAATTTTACATGATGGTGAGGCCTGAAGGGTTGATGTTTTGATATATGACTGAAATGAAGAAGAAATGAAAAATATTGATTTAAAGCTTTTAACTGAACAGGTCAAAGGATTGTGAATTTAAAGCATTAAAAAGTTGTCAACTTTGTGGTTTTATTTCCCAAATACCATGTCAGATGATTTCATGAAAAAGCCTTCATATTCAAATTAAAATACATGAGTTTAAAGCTTGCTCGTTAGGAAAAAAAAAAAAAAAAAAAATCTATTAAATTCAATGTGAAGAGGAAAAAAAAATGCCAGTGTTAAGTCATTTCTAGTAGTACAGGCACAGCCTCCTCCGAAGAAACCGAATAACTTACTCAGGCTCAGGTTCCGGTTGACTGCCTCTGCGTTTGATTGCCATGTTCTCAAGCACTAGATAGCAAGATCCTTTCTGGACAGATTTGGCCATGCCCATTATCATCTTTTAGGAGATTCCTTCAAAAGACCTGACCATACCGTTTTTTTTAAACTCCCTAGGGTCATTATTTCACTATCTCACGTTCACCTCTATTCTATCATTTCCTAGGCTTCAGAAATTCAAATCACTTTTCCATAAGTTGTTAAAACTCTGAGAATGCAGTTCTTCATACTTACTCTGGGAATGTTTATATAGCGTTACAGAATCTATCTATTACTTTCTAAATTTTCTTACACAATGAAGGCATTCAACAGAATATTCATATTTCAAACATGAAGAAGAGATGTTTTATGTAACTCTTCTTAAAAGACATTTAGCAAAAGACTTATCACAGCTGCATATTTGTCACCTTTTTTAAAATATATTACATATGAGGCACAAATGAAAAATGTAAATAACCTTACTTCTATACAGATTTTTTTTTAATCATACGAAGAATAAAATCATTGCCATGGCTTAATTGTAAATGACTTAAAAAAAAAAAAAGTCTTCTTAACAATTTAAGAGATTAACATAAATAGAAATTATTTTTTTTCCTTCTTTCTGTAATTGTGGATTATTCTGCTTTTTCTATTATAATTTTCATAAAGTACGTTTCAGGCAGAAAATTTGTATGATAGTCTTGAGTAGTTTCCTTTTTCCTTCCATAGAAGTGTCACCATTGTAAAATCCATTCTAATGGATAGATGACCTATTTATTACAATATTTAATTTCTTATGATCACAATCAGCTTTACTTATGTAAATATACTTACTTCTGTAAATATTTTTTAAAAAGTTCATAAAACTAAATTTTTACAATTATTAATAGTCTGCATAGAATTATGGCCAGTTGCTATGTAGAGTAGCCAACTACACAATTAAAAATAAACAAATAAAATAATATGTTTAGCTTACCTATAATTATTTTCCTGATATATGTGAATATAAGTTTCTTGAAATTTTCAACTGTATTTATTGAATTCCTAGTAATATGCAAAGGACACTCCTAAATGTCATTTTATGTTGATTATATAAGTGTAATCAGAGTTTATGGAAATCAACAAAGGATATAGTGTTACCTGAGACTAGCAATTGAAGAATTTGCCATCCTGAAATCTGAAGAAACAAAAGGAAATCCATTTCAACAAGTTGGAGAAGAAATGGATGATATAGGGACCTGTGAATAAAACAATGGCCTTTGTAGACAGACACAGCTAATCCATAGTATATCAATCAACAGAGAGCTGAGAGAATAAATATCCTGACATCACTCATCTTCTCTTTCTGATCTGCCACTGAATGAGATCAGATGCACCTAACAAGAATCAAGAGGTTATTGATGGAGTCCAAATAGATTATCTTTCCTGAGAAATAGCTTAAAGAAGGGTGGAATGTGGATCTCAAGAGGCTAAGAGAAATTATCATGATTTGTCTCGTATAATCAGCTGTAAGTTCTAAAATTCTATAATAATTTATAAAACTCTGTATAAGTTATTTCTTATTCATTGTCTAACTTTCCCAAGCATATGGGGCAACTAAAAACACCATGTCTTGGGTCAGGCACACCTGATTCTTCAATGTGATATCTTTGCTTGTTAACATTTTAAAGAGGTCTTTTGTAGCAGATTTGCCCATGGAATATGTCATTTGATTTCTAGACTGCTGCTTAGGAAGAGGGAACTCTGGTGGCGAAGTGCCTAAGACATTTGACTGCTACCCAGAAGGCTGGCAGTTCGAACCCACCAGCCACTCCTTGGAAGGAAGATGGGGCAATCTACTTCCGTAGCAATACTGCCTGGGAAAACAAAGGAGGGGTTGCTATGAGTCGAATTGACTTGACGGCAGTGAGGTTTTTTTTTTTTTTTTTTTTTTTCGGTTTGTTTGCTTTGGAGGGCGGAAGAATTGATGCATTTGAAATACAGTGTTGGTGAAGAAAGTTGAAATTTACCATGGATTGCCAGAAGAATGAACAATTCTGTTTTGGAAATACAGCTAGAGTGCTCCTTAGATGTGCTCACCTAAGTTGAACATCTTATCAGGAGGGACTAGTCCCTGGATAAGTATATCATGCTTGGTAAAACAGAGGGTCAATGAAAAACAAAAGACCCTAGATTAGATGAATTGACACAATGGCTGGAAAAATGGGCTCAAACATATCAATGATTATGAGGTTGGAGCAGGACATGGCAGTGTTTCATTCTGTTGTACATGTGATCGCTATGAGTTAGAACATATTTGATGGCATATAACAATAACAATATATAGGTTAATTCTGTACACTGACGGAAGTGTTTTTTGGAAATTTTATATATATATATATAAATATGTGTGTGTGTGTATAATTATGTTGATATTTTTCAAACAGCTAAACCACAAAGCCATCAGAATCATTGTATGACTACTCTGATTTGCTGGGGTCCCTAGAAGGTGAGTCTGAGAGTACATGCATGTGCTGTATCAACAGAAGTTCTTGGGGAAACCAGTAAGGGCATTGGGTAGCAAATAAGATGGAGTAGGGGAAAGCAAGGCAAACATGGGCTTAGCATGAGCTTAGCTGAGAGCTTTTATGTACCCCAGGATCAAGCTAATCACTGCTTCAGGCTGCACATAGCATTTCCAGGTGAAGCATTCCCATCACTGGAGAGAGGTTTACAACGAAAAGTGCAGATGTAAATTATTAACAGCCAGTAATCAGAATAGCTGGGAGATAGATGCATTTGCTCATAATTGGGCTCCTGATGAGGCGACAATGATGACACTATAACTAGTTTAAAGTGAGAGTATAACAAGTATCTAAAGCTTTTAAGATCATGAAATATTTTACTATTTGTCAGAAATAATTGTTTTCAGGATAAAATATATTGAAGGAGAGTAAGTGTGTGAAATATTTAAATTAATTAATTACAACATTAATTATTTTTCTTTATTCTTTTAAAACTATTAATATAATATCACCCAAACACATCTTGTTTTTAATGTTGTCAGACAGTAATCATAGGAAATAGTACTATTACAGGAACCACTACAGTTATATCACCTATATTACTGTTATCACTTTCATCATGTACTTACAGAAACTACATAGTATGTATTTGATAGGGAGTGTGCCTTTATAAGATATTCCTTAGTATAATAGTTTTATGGAAGTGGCATATGTATAAAATCCATTTCCTTTACTATACATTTATAGAAAAAAAAAGGTAAAATTCTACAAAATCTGCCCTTATTTATCATTCTTGTGCTTCCTTGTGCTATGTTGAAGTCCAACCAAGTGGCTTACACTTTCAATTCAGAAATAGATATTTGTCCTAGATTATACAATGATATTCCCATGCAACTCAAAACTAAAGGTAAAAAGAGAGTTCCAGTAAGATGCCAGAGTAGGCAGACAAACTACACAGACCCTCTTCAACAAAGAGAAACCAAACCAAACTCACTGCCGTGGAGTCGGATCTGGCTCACAGTGACTCCTCCTTGGTTTTTTGAGGCAGTAATACTACCAAAGGAGATTGTCTAACCTTCCTTCCCAGGAGTGGCTGGTGGGTTTAAAACACCAGTCTTCTGGTTAGTAGTGAAATGCCTTGGGCACAACACCACCAGGGATCCAACAAAGAGAAGGGGAACCAATTAACACAGATACAGAAGATAATCATGGAGCCCTGAGCTTTGAAAGGAAGGATACAGAAGTGGACTAAACTCCAACTAATAGAACAACTTGCATGAAAACATCAAAAGAGGAGACATACGGAGCTGGCAGCGATCTTGACAGCACGAACAGCTTGGATATTGCCGGGTGGTAGTTGTTGTTGTTGTTGTTGTTATGTGCTGTCGAGTGGGCCCCGACTCATAGCGACCCCTCCTTGGATTTCCGAGGCAGTATCACTACAGAAGTAGGATTGCCCAACCTTCCTTCCGAGGAGTGGCT
>NW_006921812.1:5295074-5296746 GCF_000298275.1 Orycteropus afer afer | reverse complement strand
CCTTCCCACTTTTAAGTTTTCATCTTTTTCTTTCTTCCCTGTCCCTGGTTCCCATTTTTTTCTTTCTTGTAGTTCTCCTCTTCCTTTATTTTCTTTTAGGCCTTTTATCATTTTCTCCTTCATTATTCTCCTTCTCTGTCTCTTTCTCTTTTTCCCCACTCCCCAGATTTGCATTTTTTTTTTCCTTTTTCCATGCATATTTCTTTTCGCTTTTTAAAGTATTTCTTTAAATATTTTATCTCATTTATTGTCTTTTCACTTTCTTTTTTCTTTCCTTCTTTCTTTCTTTCTTTTCTCTTTTTTCTAATTATTCCTGTGTGTTTATGCAGTGTGTTTTTTATCCACTTGCTTTTACCTTCTTGGTGATTTTTCAATTGTTGTTTTTATCTAACTGACTGGGAAACAAGAACCATCACAACATGATGGAACCACACAGGCACCTTCTACAGCTCCACTTACTGAGTGGTAGCCACTGCTTTTGCGCAAATTAACCAATGATACACAGCCA
The DNA here is from genome assembly GCF_000298275.1 of Orycteropus afer afer. Classification (NCBI taxonomy): domain Eukaryota; kingdom Metazoa; phylum Chordata; class Mammalia; order Tubulidentata; family Orycteropodidae; genus Orycteropus; species Orycteropus afer. Next base: position 5,296,238 of record NW_006921812.1, on the reverse strand, counting down.
CCAATAAGAGCCTGACTCATCTTAACTGCTCTTCACAAAGAATTAACATAGATTTGTGCAGCCACTCTCATTCTCTATCACATTCAGCAAGAGACAGGTGATGAGTACTTAAGTGCTATGAACTAGTGAATAGAGGACCACAGTACCCTGCTTCTCAGATACATTAAAAAAAAAAAAAAATCTTGGGTAAATCACTCCAAGATACAGTCACCAATTAAATATAAATAAAAGAAAGTCATAATGTCTCAGAGACAACAGGCCATCAGAGTCCACACAGAGAAGCAAGATAAAGCTCAAAAACAAAGGAGTAGCATATTGACCCAGAACACATCACTGAGGAAGATACAGCATTAGAACTCCCTGAAAAGGAATTCAAAAGAATTATATTTAGGTACCTTCAATGGATTGAGGGAAAGATCAAGGAAAACACTGACAAAATTAAGGAAAACACAGGCAAAACACTAGAACAATTTCAGAAGAAAATGCAAGAACAAAATGACAAAATGAATGAAAAATTAGAAATGATACAAAATCTACAGATAGAAATCCAGAAGGTTAATACTTAATTTTCAGAAATAGCTAACATATTAAAAGGGGAAAGGAGTAGAACTTAATCAATGGAAGACAGAATTAATGATATTGAAAGCAAATACTTGAATACTTCTTTAGAAAGGAATCATCAGAAAAAAGATCAAAACAAAATGAAGAAAGACTAAAATTCATGTGGAATAATATAAAAAGGAATTAACTACATATAGTCAGAATTCCTGAGCAGGAATAAAAAAAGAAAGCCACTAAGAGAATTGTCCACAATTTGTTGGAAGAGAATTTCCCTGTTATGTTGAAATATGAAAATATATCCATTCAGGAAGTCTAATGAACCTCAAAGAGGCTAGACCTCGTTCTGGTTACTTAGTGCCTCTCTGACGGGAATATACCACAAATGGGATGGCCTTAACAAACAGGATTTTATTCTCTTATAATTTGGGGGCTTTAAGTCCAAGTTCAAAGTGCCAATCTCTAGGGGCTGGGTACAGCCCCTCAACCTTGGGGTCCAGCTCTGCCTCCTGCTCCCAGCCCACTGAAACTAGAGGTGCTTCTTCACTCAGACAGCTGCTGGCTGCTGAGACTGAGGAGGCCCAAGGTTGATAAGTAAAAAAGACA
>NW_006921812.1:5269916-5288714 GCF_000298275.1 Orycteropus afer afer | reverse complement strand
AAAAAAAAGAATGACTGTGTAATAGATGAAATAAAAAATGAAATTCAAAAATTCTTTGACTCAAACAAGAAAGAAAACACAACATTCCAAAATCTTTGGGATGCAACAAAGCAGTGATCAGAGGTCAATTTATTGTAGTAAATGCACATATCAAAAAAGAAGAAAGAGCCCAAATCAACATTTTAAACTGTCTCCAACAATTAGAAATAGAACAGCAAGAAAAGCCTACAGTCACCAGAAGAAGGGAAATAATAAAGATTCTATAAGAAATAAGTGAAAGTATAAAGAAAATAGAAAAAATCAACAACATGAAAAAGGTTTTTTGAAAAGATTAATAAAATTGACAAACCACAAGCAAATTTAATAAAGTAAAGGTGGAGAGAATCCAAATAACACAAATAAGAAATTAATTGGGTGACATCATAGCAGAACCGACTGAAATAAAAAGGCAAATAGCAGTATACAATGAAGAACTGTAGTTCAACAAATTTGAAAATCTGGAAGAAATGGACAGATTTCTAGAAACACACCATTTACCTAAACTGACCCAGACTGATGTGGAAAAGTTGAACAGATCCATAAGAAAAGAAAAAATCAAACAGGTCATAAAAATTTACCAAAGGAAAAAAAAAAAAAAACTCCTGGCCCAGATGGTTTCACCAGTGAATTCTACCAAACATTCAGATAAAAAGTGAAACCAGTCTACTCAATTCTATTCCACAACATAGAAAAGGATGGAATCCTCCCTAACTCATTTAATGAAGGAACATAACCTTGGTACCAAAACCAGAAAAAAACGTCACTCAAAAGGAAAACTATAAACCAATATCCCTAATGAATATAGGTGCAAAAATGTTCAACAAAATGCTAGCCAATAGACTCCAACAACATATCAAGAAAATAATTCATTATGACCAAGTAGAGTTCATATCAGGTATGCAAGGATGGTTCAACATTAGAAAAACAATTGACATCACCCATCATATAGATAAAACAAAGGAAAAGAACCACATGAGCATATCAATCAATGCAGAAAAGACATTTGATAAAATGTAACACTCAATCCTGATCAAAACTCTCAGCAAAATAAGAATAGAAGGGACATTCCTCAAAAAAATAAAGGACATCTATGCAAAACCAACAGCCAACAATATTCTCATTTAAGAGAGACTGACACCATTCCCCTTGTAGAAAGAAACCAGACAAGGATGCCCTCTATCACCACTTCCATTTGGCATTGTATTGGAAGTCCTAGCTAGAGCAATAAGGTAAGACAGGGAAATCACTGGCATCCAAACTGGTAAGGAAAAAGTCAAACTATATTCCTATTTGCTGATGATATAATCCTATACCTAGAAAACCCAAAAGACTCAGGAAAAAAATCTACTACAGTGAATTGAGAGATTTAACATTGTGACAGGTTACAAGATGAACATCTGAAAATCAGTTGGGCTCCACTGCACCAGCAAAGAGACTGCTGAAAAAGAAATAAGGAAATCAGTAATATTTACAATAGCTACAAAAAAATACTTGGGAGTAAATCTTACCAGGGACACAAAAGACATGTACAAAGAAAACTACAAAAGACTACTTCAAGAAATCATAAGAGATCTATCTAAATACAAGAACATAGCATGTTCATGGATAGGAAGACTGAACTTTGTGAAAATGTCAACTCTACCCAAAGCAATCTGTACATTCAATGCAATCCCAATCCATATCCTATCGACATTCTTTAAGTATATGGAAAAAAGTCACTAACTTTATATAAGAAGAAAAAAGATTGCAAATAAGTAAAGCAGTATTGAAGAAGAAGAACAAAATAGGAAGTCTCACATTCCAGGTTCTCAAAACTTACTATACAGTTACAGTAGTCCAAACTGTCTGGTGTTGCTACAATGACAGACACATAATGGAATGGAACTGAGAACCCAAAATGGATCCATTGACCTATGGTCAGCTGATCTTTATAAAGGGTGAAATCCATTAAATGGGGAAGAGTTTGTCTGTCTAACAAATAATGCTGGCAAAACTGGATATGTATTTGAGGGAAAATTAAACAAGATCTGTACCTCACACTATACACAAAAACTAACACCAGATGGTTCACAGACTTCAATGTGAAGCCTAAAACCATAAAGTTCCTCAGGAAAAAATTAAGGCCAAATTTAGGGCCCTTAATATATGGGATAAATATACTACCAAGCATAACCCAAAATGCACAAGGAACAGAAAATAAAGTAGATGAATGAGACCTTCTAAAAAATAAATTTTTATGTGCTTCCAGAGATTTCTTCTAAAAAGTCAAAAGAGAACCTACAGTACGGATTGGAATATATATATATATATATATATATATATATATATATATATATATATATATTTGGCAATGACATATCTAACAAAGGGCTTATCTCTAAAATTTGTAGAAATCTCCAACATCTGAACAACAAAAAGACAAATAAACCACTTTAAAAATAGGCAGAAGACATGAATATATACTTCAGCAAAAAGAATATTCTGGCAGCTAACAAATATATGAAGAAATGTTCATGATCATTAGCCATTAGAGAGATGCAAATCAAAACAAGAATAAGATACTATCTTTCCCCAGTACTAGTAGCAAAGTTCAACAAGATAGAAAATCACAAATGCTGGTGAGGTTGTGGAGAGATTGGGATGCTCATACATTGCTGCTCAGACTGTCAAATGATACAACACTGTGGAAAGCAGTATGGCAATTTCTTAAAAAGTTGTAATGAGAAATGCCATTTGATCCAGCAATTCCATTACTAGGTATATATCCTAAAAAATGAGAGCCAGAACAAGAACAGATATATGCACACCCATGTTAATCACAGCACTCTTTACAATAGTAAAATGATGGGAACTACCTATGCCCATCAACAGAAGAATGGATAACCAAACTCTGGTACATACACACAATGTAATATTATGCTACCCTAAAGAATATCATAGAATCTGCAAAACTCTCCATAACATGGATGAACTTGGAGAACATTATGTTGAGTGAAATACATCAATTATAGAAGAACAAATATTGTATTAGTCTGTTATTGTAAAAAGTCAATGAAAGTTTTATATATGGAAGGAAATTTTCTTTGTTGGTTACCAGGGGTGGGAGAGGAAGGGAGAGAACATTGCTACATAAATGAAGACAAGTATTGATTTGAATGAAGGGAAGGGCAATGTACCAAATGTGAGTGATCACCATGGTGGCGTGAGGAAGAAGAATATACAGAGAGGTTCATGGATGGTATAAACAACAAAGATGAATCCTTTTGCATAGATAGTACTGCATTGTCAGTGATGCTAAACATTAATATATGGGTGAATAGATGAGTGGACAGGCTGAATGATTAGGTATGTCTATGCAGGGGGGAGTCTGCCCGTTACCATGTATAGGGTTGGCAGACAATCTTTCTTCAAGTGATATTTATGTTCTGTAAGAATTTCTAGGTATATAGGAAAGCTGACAAGGGACAAGTTTGTTGTCACTTCTTGGGCACAGCCAGCTATCTAGAGGGAACAAGTAGTTGGACCTGTGAGCTCAGGACCATGCTCAATTGGCATACCATACTACACAGAAACATTGTTCCACATTCTACTTTGGTGGGTAGTGACTGGGATCTTCAAAATTTGCAAGCTGCCATCTAGATGCAGTAATGGGTCTCTCCACACCCAGAGCAAAGAAGAATGAAGAAAACCAAAGATTCATGGAAACAATTAGTCCAAGAGACTGATACACCATGTGATCCTCAGCCTATATGAGTATGAGACCAGAAGAACTAGATAGTGTCCAGCTACAGCTGTCAACCACTAAGAGAGGGATCTCTGTAAGAGATCCTCGACAGAGTGGTAAAACATTTGTGGAACAAAATTCAAAATCATTTGGAAAAAAAAAAAGGGAGACCTGTTTTACTTGTCTGATAGAGCCTGATGGAACCACTGATACTATGGCCCCTAGCTGCCAACCAGGTCTGGAATGGAACTTACTCCTGTGTCTTCCAGCCAAACAAAAGACAGGCATATGAGCTGAACTTTTGCATTAGGTAGATACACTCCTCGGAGAGATCAATCATGGGAGAATAGAAGGGCTGTATATGCACAGAGAGACAGCTCGGGACAGGAGTGCCTGGGAGGGAAGGACTCAGGGAAGAGGGAACTATGAGGAGGAAATGGGAGGAGACCTGTTGCATTGTGGGAAATTGCAGCCAATGTCATGAGACAAAGTGTATGTAAGCTGCTGTATGGAAAATGAATTTGTTCTGTATTCTTTCACCCAAACCACAATAAAAATTAAAATTAAAAATAAAAAACAATAATTGAAAAAATAAAAACCTTTGGAAAGATACTAAAATTTAAAAAGTGAAAAACAGTTTATTCACAATACCAAAAAAGTAAACCTGAGAGGGTCCTCCAGATTGTCTTTTTTGCCAATTATCTGCTTATATATCTTTAAAGTTGTTCATATGAGAATTTTTACTGTAATGTTAATAGATGATTGCTAACAGCAGATATGAACAGTAAAATTAGCAGCATTGATGTATTACTGACTTGTTGGCAAATAACAACAATGTTTAATATATGATATATTAAAATAGAAGGACCTGTGGTGGCATAGTGCCCAAGGCATTTGATTGCTAACCAGGAGGCTGGCTGTTCAAACCCACCAGCCACTTCAGGAAAGGCAGACTCGACAATCTATTTCCTTAAAAATTTACAGCCTTGGAAACACAAAGTGGGTCACTATGAGCCAGAATCAACTCAATGGCAGTGAGTTTGGTTTTTATAATAAAATTGATGAAAAAAAAAAAAAAGTTTGTCAATAATATAAAGAAACTGGAATAATTTGCACAAACATGTTTGAAATCATAAAAAAAGATATAACATGTATTATTTACCAGTCGTCTGTCAGTTTGTTACATTGTGGTGGTATATGTGTCATTACGATGTTAGGAGCTATGTCATGGTTATTCAAATACCAGAAGAGTCATCCATGGTGGACAAGTTTTAGTCCAGCTTCCAGATTAAGATAAGCTAGGAAGAAGGAACTGATGATTTATTTATGACAAAAAGTATGTTCAGTGAAATCCTTATGAATATCAGTGGATCACTGATAAAATGGTTAGACCCTCAGTTTGGAAGACACTCAAAATACAATGAGGGAAGAGCTGCTTACTTGAAGTAAAGTCAATTTTAATGATGTGGATGGAGTGAAGCTTTGGGACTTTCCTTTCATGATGTGACTTAATTCAAAATGAGAAGAAACAGCTGCAAACATCCTGAACGTGGAATGTTCAAACTATGAATCAAGGAAAATTGGAATTTTACAAAAATGATATTAAATCCTTAAAGATCAGTATCCAAGGCATAAATGAGCTGAAATGGATTAGTATTTCCAGTTTTGAATTGATACTCATATGTTCTACTATGCCAACAATGACAAATTAAAGGAAAATGATGTCACATTCATGTGTCAAAAAAGAAAACATTTTAATTTTAAGGTCTATCCTGTAGTATAACACTGTCAGTGATAGAATAATATATATATCCCTACAAAGAAGACCAATTAATACAAATACTATTCAAATGTATGCCCAAACAACTAACACCACCAATGATGAAACTGAATATTTTTACCTCTTGCAATCTGAAAGTGATCAAACACACAGTCAAAATATATTGATAATTACTGGTGAAAGTAATGTAAAAGTTGGAAACAAAGAAGGATCAGTAGCTGGACAATAGGGCCTTGATGGCAGAGATGTCAATAGAGAGCAGATGATGGAATTTGGAAGACCAATGACTTATTCATTGAAAATACCTATTTTCAACAACATAAGCAGCTGTGATTCTCATGGACCTAGTTGGATGACATAGAGAGGAATCAAATAGATTTCATCTATTGATAGAGATGATGGAGAAGCATCAGTCAGAACAGGGCCAGTGGCTCAATGCAGAATAGGCAATCGATTGCTCATAGGCAAGTATAGGTAAACTCTTAAGAAAATTGAAACAACCCTGCAAGAGCCAAAGTATGGCCTTGAATACATACCGTCTGAATTTAAAGACAATACCAAAAGCATATATGAGTCATTGTGCACTAATGATTCAAGACCAGACCAGGTATGGGATGACATTAAGGGCATCACATACAAAGAGCCAAAGTTTTTTAAAGACATAGGAAAGAAAGAAAAGACTAAAATGGATGTCATACGATACTCAGAAACTTGCTCTTGAAAAGAACATATGTAGAGCAAATGGAAGACATAATGAAGTGAAAAAGTAGAAAGAAGATTTCAAAGGGGGGCTGGAGAAGACAAAGTATTATAGTGATATGTACAAAGGTCTGGAGTTATGAAACCAAAAGAGAACATGCTTGACATTTCTAAACCTGAAGAAATTGAGAAAATAGTTCAAGTTTCAAGTAGCAATGTTGGGGGATTCTTTGGGTTAAATATTAAACTACACAAGAAGCATCAAAAAAGTATTGAAGGAATGCACAGACTCAATGTAGGAAAAAGTATTGTTGCCTTCAGCCTTCAACCATTTCATGTGGTAGCATATGATCAAGAACCAATGGTTTTTAGGGAAGAAGTCCAATCTGCATTGAATAACAAGGCTGCAGTAATTAACAGAATATCCATTAAGATGTTTCAACTAACTATAAATGGTGCAACCACACACTCATCTATAACAAGAAATTTGGAACACAGCTACCTGGATAACAAATTGGAAGAGATCTATATTTGTGTTGATTCCAATGAAATGTGATCCAAATATGTAGAAATTATTGAACAGTATCATTAATATTGTAGGCAAGGAAAATTTTCCTGAAAATACTCCAAGATAAGTTGCAGAATACCTCAACAGAAAATAAAAGCTATTTTCAAAAGAGGTCATCAAATGAGGGATAAGATTGTTGATATCAAATAGATCTTGTCTAAAACAGAAAATACCAGAATGATGTTTACTTATGTTTTATTTGCTATGCAATGGTATTTGGTCAATGGTATTTGACTGAGTGGATAACATTTCAAAGAATGAGAATTCTGTAACAGTTAATTGTGCTCATTCAGAACATGTACATAAATCAATACACAGTCATTTGAACAGGATGAAGGGTTACTGTGTGCTTTAAAATTAAGTATAGTGTGTGTCAGCCTTGTATCCTTTCACCACATTGATTCAGTTTGTACGCTGTGCAAATAGTATGAGAAACAAGCTATATGGAGAAGAATCAGCATTAAGATTGGAGGAAGACTCATTAACAACCCATGATATTCAGGGGACATGACCTTGCTTGCTGGAATCTAAGAAAACTTGAAGTGCTTACTGATGAAGATCAAAGACTGCAGCATTCATTATGGATTTCATTTCAACATAAAGAAATAAAAATCCTGTGTTCCTGGATTCCTCACAATTGATTAATAAACAACATAATAATAAATGGAGAAAATGTTGACATTGTCAAGGATTTAATTTTACTTGGATCAACAGTCAACCCATATGGAAGGAACAGTCAAAAATCAAATGTACAGAATTGTGTAAATCTGCTGTCATAGACCTCTGTAAAGTGTGACAAAACAAAGATGTCATTTTGAGGTTTAAAGTTAGCATGAACTAATCCTTGATATAAGGCATCTGACTCTGGTAGCATAGTGGCAAAGACACTTGCCTGCTAACCAGACAGCTGGTGGTTCAAACCCACCAGCCACTCCTTGGAAGGAAGGTTGGGCAATCCTACTTCCGTAGTGATACTGCCTCGGAAACCCAAGGAGGGGTCGCTATGAGTCGGGGCCGACTTAACGGCACATAACAACAACAACAACAACGACTGCTAATCAGAAGACTGACGGCTAAAATCCACCAGCCACTCCTCAGAAGGAAGGTTGGGCAATCTACTTCCTTAGTGATAACCATGAAGGGGTCACTATGAGTCGGATCTGACTCGATGGCAGTGAGTTTGGTTTTGTGGGTTTCACATGCATGGGAAAGATAGACAATGAAAAAGGAAGGCCAAAGAAGAATCAGTGTCTCTGAAAAAAATGAACAAATCTGTCCTGGAAAAAGTACCAGCCAGGATGTTCTTTAGAAGGGCACATGGAAAATTTCATTTCACATAGTTTGGACATGTTATCTGGAGAGATCATTCTCTGGAGGAGGACATAATGCTTGGTAATGTACAGGATCATAAAAAATTGGAAGACTGAACTAGATGGATTGACACAATGTGCAACAATGAGCTCAAACACAACAATGATTTTGAAAATGGTGGAGGATTGAGCAGTGTATTGTTCTATTGTGCATAGTGTTAGAGTTAGAACAGGCTCAACAGAACCTAGTAAGAACAATATTCTTTATTAACTTTCTCCATTTATAGAACTACCAAAATGTCATTGATTTCAAAGTATTTAAATGTATTTGCAAAACATTAGGTTTTAACACTAAATCCTAAATTATCACAATCATTTCTCCTTAAATTCCTAGCTTTCTCTATAGTGTGTTGAAATTCCCTTCCAGAATTAATGGACTTCTATGCCTTATAGATGTGCCAAAGCTATTTATCTGCTAACCGCAAGTTTGGCCATTCAAACCCTCCAGACGGTACATGGGAGAAAGATGTTACAGTCTATTTCCATAAAGATTTACTACCTCAGAAACCCAATAGGGGTCCCTAAGAGTCAGAACTGACTCGATAGCAGTGACTTTGGATTGGATACTTTTGAGATATTCAAATGATTGTTGAAACAATATAGTATCTTTTGATAGTACAATGGAAAAGTCAATAATTTACACTCTTCTTCAAGAACTTAAGATAATGTTATGCATCACCATCAGTGGGAATTATTTCTCCCCATAATCATACTCTACCTGAATAACTTTAGACAAGCATATGTTTTAATCTTAAACCTCAGCATAGATTTCTGTAGTCAAAATTTAGCAAATATCTTCAAATAAGGCCTAATGTATTTTTAATAGTATAAGAATAACAAAGCTCCTAGATGAAGATGAGCAAAAGTGAAATAATGCAAAAATCCTTTAATTTGCACATCTGAATATGCTATTGCTAAATATTTTGGTTACACAAATGATACATAATTGGCTATATGCCAGATGGAGAATCTGAGTAAACTAAAAATTAATTCCATAGCTACACATGAAAACAGTATTTACTTTGTGAATACAAAATCGTATAAGTTAATTTTAAAAGTATGCTTATCTGTTGCCCTTCATTACATTAATTTCTTTTGCTCCAAAAAAGTAACTTTGTTAATTCCATATAGATTCACAGAGAAAGAACAAAAAATATGTATGTGTATCTAGCTTGCTATTGAGTTTACCAAAATTCTCCTTAATTTCCTCCCATTTTAAGTAATCATGTAGTCTATGCATTATTCTTACTTGGAAAAACTCTTGTAAACTACATGATACATTATAATTAAGGATGTGTAACATAATGATAACACACACTTTGTTTATTAAAACTTTCAAAATATAGTAGCGACTTGTAAAAACATTATAATCAATCTAGTGACTGGTATAAAGAGTGGCATCTATGCAATACAATAAATTATAACAGAAATAAGTGATTCACTATTGTGTAATAAAAGCATACGATTGTCACAAGAAAAAAATAAAATCTGCAATATATTGGAGAGTTTATTGAAATTCATTATACTTAAGGAAATAAAAATAAGAGTGGGTGGATATAATAATATGTTACTAATTATTAACATTGTCTTAAAGGATCCTTTTGCTTTTTAAAAAAATTTTCAAATGCTATAAATTGCACAAGTAATACAAGATTGATTTCAATTATGCAATTAAAAAGTATATAGAGCAAAAATATAGACTTCAACTTAACTCCTTATTTTGATACTATTTCCTTCCCTTACTATACAATTTCAAGGTGAATATTTTCAAACAATTTATGTTTAAGTGAGTTTGTACTGTCTAGATAGAACTTGAGATAAGTTATTATTAACTTAAATGGCATTTTCATTGCCATATCTATGTAATCTACAACTCTTCTAATTCCTGATCATTATTTCTAGGTGTTTATAGATTTCCATATTGAAGAACTTTAGATATTTTTCAATTTAGTATTATAAAAATATTGTTAATAAAATACTATATTTCTGTGTTTGAGTCTGTGAGTAATATATGCAGTATAAATTATTCCATAGAATATTTTATTGTTGTCAGATGCTGTCCAGTCAATTCTGACTGCCACAGACATTGTCTACAATGGAAGAACATATTCCTTTGTCCAGTGCTATCCTCACAATCTTTGCTACGTTTGTGCTCATTTTTGCAGCCACTGTGTCAATCCAACTTATTGTGCATCTTCTACATTTTTGTTGACCCTCCACTTTACCAAGAATGATGTCTTTCTCCAGGGACTTGTCCATTTCCATAGTATGTCCAAAGTATGGAAAACAAAATCTCACCATCCTTGTTTCTAAGGAGAATTCTGGCTATACTTAACATAGAATTTACTAAGAGTAAAGTTAAATTAAAAGTTTGCATGTTGTAATTCTGTTCCAATAAGTTTACATTAAATTTGATTACCACAAATGTGAATGTAAATATATGTTTCCACATACACTATAACACTTAAGGACATAAACATTATCAATCTGTTAAAATTAAATATTTACCAGTATACTGTATGAAAATAGTTACTATTAAGAACATGTCTTAAAAACAGTAAGTGGTGCAGTTATCTTTGTTAAATTCATGTTTAGTAATAAATAAATGCAGTTATTTAACATTCAGATAAAATTAATTCTATTCCTATAGTGTTATTTCAGGTTTTCTATTTATATTTATTCTTTTTTTAAAATCATTTTTCCTTTTCCTTTTTTTTGACTCTTTTGCAAAATACTATGCACTGTTTTTTGTTTTGTTCATGTTTAACTCTACATTCTAATTCTCATAGTGATACTTGTTTCATTTCTAAAATAAATATTATATCTTTCTTACTATTTTCACTATTAAAACACATTGTTGAGTCAATGGCAACTATGCCTATGGTGAACCTATAGGACAGAAGAGAACTGCCTCATGGATTTTATAAAATTATAATCTTCACAAAATCAGATTGCCACCATTTTATTTTGTGGAGCAGATGGTGGATTCAAACCATTGACCTTATACTTAGCAGTCAAGCACTTAACCACTGCACTATGAGAGCTCCCTTATATTACTATTGCTTTAAAAAAAAAAAAAAAAAGAATGAATGTTCCCTAATCCCATCACTCCACCATCCATCTCTCAGTTTAGCGTACTGTGATGGTTTGCATGTTGCTGTGATGTTGAAGGCTAAGCAACTGGGATTTCAAATACCAACAGAGTCAAGCATGGTGGACAAGATTCAGCAGAACTTCCAGATTAAGGCAGACTAGGGAGAACGAAAAGGTGGTCCACTTCTGAAAAAACTGGCCACTGAAAAGTTGATGAATAACAGTGAAACATTTTCTAATATAATGCTGGAAGATGATCTCTTCAGGTGGGAAATCACTCAAAATATAACTAGGAAAGAGCTGTCTCCTCTAAGTAGAGGTAAGTTTAATGATATAGATGGACTAAAGCATTTGCATTCTTCATTGGCTGATGTGGTATGACTCAAAATGAGAAAAAAAAAAAAAAAACAGCTGAGAACATTTATTAATAATCAGAACATGAAATGCAAGAAATATGAATCTAGGAAAATTGGAAATAATAAAAAATGAAATGGAACATATGAAGATGCATATGATAAGCATAAAAGAGCTGAAATTGACTAATATTGGTTATTTTAAATTTAAATTGTGCAATCATATGGTCTACTATGATAGGATTGAAAAATTGAAGAAGATATTGCATTCATCATGAAAAAGAACATTTCAAGATTCATCCTGAAGTACAATGTTGTAAGTGATAAGATGATATCCATACATCTACAAGGAAGACCAGTTAACAAAACTATTATTCAAATTTTTGGACCAAACACTAATGCTAAAGATGAAGAAACTGAAGATTTTTACCAATCTGCAGTATAAAATCAACCAGAAATGCATTCAAGAGGTATTGATAATTATTAGTGTTTGGAATGTGAAAGTTGTAAACAAAGAAAGAAGGAAAGTTGGAAAATATAGTATTGGTGATAGAAATGACACCAGAGATCACATGATAGAATTTTCTAAGACCAATAACCAACTCATTGCAAATATATTTTTTCAAAAACATAAATGGGAGCTGTACACGCAGACCTCACCCATTGGAATACACAAGAACTAAAGCCACTACATCTGTGGAAAGAACTTATAAAGAAGCTCAATATCATCAGTCAGAACAAAGCTAGGGTCAGTGTGTAGAATAGACCATCAATTTCTCATAAGAAGTTGAAGATGAAACTGAAGAAGATTACAAGCCCATGTAAATAAGATCTTGTGACTTTTCCACTTGAATTTAGAGACCATCTCAATAATAGATTTGATAGACTGAATACCAATGAGCAAAGACCAGTTGAGCTGTGGGATGACATAAAGGATATCATACTTAAATAAATCAAAAGTTCATTAAAAAGAGAGGAAAGAAAGAAAAGACCAAAATGATGTCAGTATAGACTCTGAAACTTCCTCTTGAACAGAGTGTAGTTAAAGTGAATGAAAGAAATGATAAAGTTTAAGATATTAACACAAGATTTCAAAGGGTAGCTAGAGAAAACAAATTAAAGTATTATAATGAAATGTGTAAAGAACTGGAGTTAGAAAATCAAAAGTGAAGAAAACACTCAGAATCACTAAAACTAAAATCACTGAAGAAATTCAAGCCTCAAGTTGTGGTAATGAAGAATTCTATTGGCAAAATACCAAATGACCCAAAAAGTATCAAAAGAGTAAGGAAGGAATAGACAGAGTCAGTGTTCCAGAAATAATTGATAGACATTCAATCATTTCAGGGGGTATCATATAACCAAGAACCGATGGTATTGAAGGAAGAATTCCAAGCTACACTGAAAGCATTGGTGAAATACAAGACTCCAGAAATAGATAGAATATTCCTTGAGATATTTCATGAAACAAATGCAACATTGGAAGTGCTCACTCTTTTATACCAAGACAATTAAAAGGAAGCTAACTGGCCAACCAACAGGAAGAAATAGATATTTTTCCTCAATCCAAAGAAAGGCATTCAAACAGAATGCGGAAATTATTAAATAATATCATTAATATTATACGCAAGTAAATATTTACTGAAAATAATTTAAGCATGTTGCAGCAATACATCAACAGAAAATAGTCAGGTATTCAAACTGGATTCAAAAGAGGATGTGGAACTAGGTATATTATTTCTGATGCCAGACGGATCTTGGCTGAAAGCAAAAAATATAAGAAAGATGGGTACCGATTAATTATTGACTTTGCAAAAGTCTTCAGCTGTGTGGATTATAATAAATTATGAATAACATTGCAAAGAATGGGAATTCCAGAACAGTAAATTGTGCTCATAAGTTAACTGTACATAGATGAAAAGGCAGTCATTTGAACAGAATAAGGGGATATTGCATGGTATAAAATCAGAAGAAGTATGCATCAGGGTTGTATGTTTCACCATACTTATTCAATCTGTATGCTGAGGAAGTAATACAAGAAACTAGGATATATGAAGAATAAGGCAGTATCAGGATTGCAGGAAAACCACTTAACCACCTGAAATATGCAAATGACGTACTCTTGCTTGCTGAAAGTGACAATGAATTAAAGTACTTGTTGATAAAGATCAAAGAACACAGCTTTCAGTGTGCATTACACCTGAACATAAAGAAAACAAAAATCCTCACAAGTGGACCAATAAGCAGCATAACAATAAAAGGAGAAAAGGTGGAAGTTTTCAAGGATTTCACTTTATTTGGATCCACAATCAACTCCCATGGAAGTAGCAGTCAAGAAATCAAACAATATATTTCATTGGGATAAGCTGCTGCAAAAGATCTCTTTAAAGTATTAAAGAGCAAAGATGTCACTTCGAAAACTGAAGTGCACCTGAGCAAAGCCATGATATTTTCGATAGGCTCATATGCATGTGAGAGATACAATGTGTAAAGAATATTGGGAAAAAACTGATGCATTTGAATTTTGGTTTTTGTAAAGAATATTCACTACAGCATGGATTGCAAGAAAAATGAACAAATCTGTCTTGAAAGATATATAGCCGAATATTCCTTAGAACTGAGAATGACCAGACTTCATCTCTAGTACTTAGGTCATGTTATCAGGAAGGCAGTCCCTGGAGTATGATATTGTGCTGGGTAAAGTAAAAGGTCATTGACAAAGGGGCAGTCCTCAAAATATGAATTGACACAATGGCTGTGATGATGGGCTCAAGTATGGCAATGATTCTGAGGATGGCACAGGAGGCAGAGTGTGACTCAAAACTGACTTTATATCACCTAACAACAATCCTATTACTACCAAAATTTTTGATATATATACATGGTTCCATTCTGATGTCAATTAAGCCAAACTTTCAAAAAGTCTATTTTAAGCCTATACAATCCTCCTCCTGTCTACAAAAGTCTAGGTTCTTGAATTTTAATACTTTTTCCATAGCAATTAGGTTGTAAAGTTTTCCTTGCAATGAATTTAAGAATGCCAATACCTAATACTTTCTATTTATATTGAACAACATATATTTTAAAGTACATTAGTCCACACAGTTCTCCATTGTTATTTTATTTTTTCTATGTGAGGTATCACAGTTCACTCATTTGGTATTTATGTAATATCCATAGATGTCCATGATGTGTTCTCACATTTCTTATATTCAGCTCATGTCTTACTTTTACCATAGAAAATATGTCGTGATTTATCTAGCTATATAATATTAACTGCAGTATCAAAAAAAAAAAAAAAAGGGATTTGTTTTATTAGGTCCTGATGATGGAGTGGTGAAATGCCCAGGTGCAAAGCAAAAAAATTGGTGGTTCGAACCCATAAGCCAATGTGTGGAAGAAAGATATGGCAGTCTGCTTCTGCCATATGTTTGGAAATCATCTATTTCTACTCTGTCCTATATGGTTCCTATAAGTGAGAATCAATTCAACAACAGTGGGTTTTGGTTTTTTAAATGAAACTCTCTATTTTTCAATCTATCTTCTCTAGATCTTAGTGAATTATTTCAAACTATATGTGCTGCAATTACTGTCTTTATTTTATACTCTCTCTAAGATGGTTTATATTTATTTTGGAACTTGCACTGTCAATAGAAACAATCTCTCAGCCTTCCTTTTCTTTTATTTTTCCATAATTCATAACTAATATGCCTTTTTTAGATTTACACATTACTTATTTTTACCTGAGCAATTTTAATTTAGAATTTTCATGCTAATAATTTAGTTCTGAAGAAATGTTACCTTTTCATCACTGCACTAATGAGAATTTAATAACTGAAAATTCATTTTTAAGGAAATATTTCCTTGTACTTGACTCTTTTTGATTCCTTTTTATGTTGAAATTCAATCGTTCCTTTACTGCTTTTGTACTTTATTAGTTGACTTATGTAGCTTTTTTGCTTGGTCTTTCTCAGTCTCAGAGATGAACATTATTGTTTTCATTTAAGCCTTCATAGATTTCTTTACTCCAGTTACCAGGTCATGTCCGTAAGGACTTTTCTCTTTTCTAAACCAAAACCAAATTCACTGCCTTTGACTTGACTCTGACTTGTAGCAACCCCTTTTGGGTTTCTGAGGCAGTAAATCTCTACAAAAGTAGATTGCCCAGTCTTCCTTCCATGGAGTGGCTGGTGGGTTTGAACTGCCAACCTTCTTGTTAGGAGTCAAATGTGTTAGGTACTCTGCCGCCAACACAGAAGTGATGATGGAGCCTGTGATACAGCCCAGAGATCTCATAAACTTAAGAGGTGGAAATCAGGAAGACTTTTGTCTTTGCTCTTGGCTTCTTTGATGTTAATCTCCTACTCTCACCTCCTTAGCAGAGTGCAGTTTTTCCCATCATAAAGTCATAGCAAAGCTTTAAAATTACAAAACATCTCTTGGATATATCTTGTTATAAGTCATATGAATGAAGAGTTTAATATTACTGATTACTAATTAAAAGTTAGCTGTTTTAGAGTTTAAATATTATCACTGGGCAATAGTTTCCTGAGTTCATCCAGCATACATGGCTTCAAGCAATGTATATTGTATGATAATTTAGAATTGTGTTCTACAATTTTCCCTTTTTAAATAAGATTATTGTATAGAAACTTTGATGAAAACGTTAAGTAATGGTAGCTCAACACTATTCAGTTCTTCTTTCTCATGACATAGACGCACTTTTTCAGATAGGCAATTTTCCATTCATTCCATTTTCTCTTCCTACCCCTGACCATGCTTCTTCTCCTACTCTTCCGTGCAAATAGAGATCAGTTTTTTTGTCTTAGATGGCCACTTGCAAGCTTTTAAGAGTTGAACAGAAGCACTAAATACTTTATTAAACCAAAAGTATCCCCTAAAGTCTTTCTAAAACCATATAACATGTCTGCCTTGAGCATTACATTGTTTTATAGTCAGTCTATTTGGGATCCAATAGACAATAGCAACTGGTAAGATTAGATAGAATCCTAAAAGGGCAGTGTTTTTATACTAATAGGGAAGGAAGAACTCAGAAGAGGAGGGGGAGAGTGATCGCACAGCTGGAAGAACGCATTCAGTGTCACTGAAGTGGAATGAAAATATTTGAGTTGGTGTATGTTTTTGCTGTGCACATCCTTAACAACACCAAGATAAAATTTATTAAGGGAAAAAATAAAATAAATCCTTCACAATTGTAAATGACACTCATTTATCAACTCACAGTTTCTGTAGGTTGGAAGTTCAGTATGGCTCAGCTTGGTTCTTTGCTCAAGGTCTCACAATGCTGAAATACTGACATCGAGGTACCAGCCAGACTGTGTTCTCCTACAGAGGTCAAAGTTGTCTTCCAGTTTCATTGATTGGTGGCACAATTCAGTACTACAAATTCCCTTCATTCCTAAGGCCACTTACAGCCTCCAGTCATGGAGCCTTCTCCATAGGCAGTTCACAACATGGGCTTTACGTCTTCAAGGCTTTACAAAGTACATCTTTTGCTGTATTTATATCTCTCCTTCAGGGAAAGTATGTACCCTCTATCAAGGAATAGGCTCACTCAGGATAATCTCCCTTTTAGGTAACTCAAAATCAACTTTTAAACCTTATTTACCTCCACAGAATCTCTTTATCTTTAACATATAATGAAACCTAATTATGGGAGTGAATGTCCACCATATTCATAAATTACCTCCATTTTCAAGGGAAGGGTCTTTAAGGTATTTAAATCTTAGAATGTTATCTAACACAAGTAGTCAAGAATCACTTGCTACATTATATATTAAATTCCAAAAACTATATAGAAAATAATTTCTCATTTGTACAACTTCAACTTTGTAGCTCTGCCCCACAGAATAAGGAATCAGGCTATTGGGGGATATGATACAAACATGTGGCTTTCAAGGTTTCCCGAGGTGCCAACATGGAGGCAGTAGATAAGGTGTCTTCAGAAGTCTAATCTAGAGTAATACACATTACTTCTAAGCACATTAAGAACTTTAGTCACAACTTGGGCACATTAGATGAATCAAACTGAAATGAATACTGGGAAATTCAGTTCAGCTGTGAGCCTAGGAGGAATGAGAACCTGGCTTCATGAGTAGAGAAGTAATTTCTGTCTCACATATTTTATTCAGTTAATTATCTGTATATGATACTTGTATTTGCAAAACAAACAAACAGGTAAAAAGCTCTCTTAGCAGCTCTCCAAAATAGAACTTTGTGTACTTACATTGCTCTCTGTCAACAGTAAAATATATCAAATCAGCCAGTAGTTAATTTTCTGGATGTGTGCTCTTAGCTGCAGAAATTAACTGAATTGAATGAATAATAAATATCAGTTGTGTTTCTACACTTTGTTAGTTAAGTTTTTGTGTCAGTTAAGTTTTTATGTTATATTTATATATTTGTATATTAATGTTGTTGCATATTATAGAAATCATTAATATGAGTGTACATAAATTTGTAAATTTTATTTTTTCTTCGAGGTCACAATTATAATTTTATTACATTTTCTTTTGTGATTATTCATTTTATTATTATGACAAAACTTCTTTATATTCATGCCTTAAATTTTGTCTAATCTTAATATTGGTATACAGACTCTCTGTTGAATATTTAATTGGTATATCTTCTCCATCTCTTTATTTTACCTTTCTTTTTTGTGTGTACCTGTGACTGCATTTGTTTATGTACAGTTGGGTATTGCTCTTATAATATTTTTTCAGGAACTGAAATGAATAATAGAAAATATGAACAGCTTTAAAAGCATCAATTGCCTGAACTCCATGGTTAAATTATTATCAAAATGTCAACACTAATACCTGCCTTTTACAGCTTCTCCTACCAACAATGAACGATTTTCACATTTAGTAACCAATTCTTGCTTGGTCCCAAATGCCATCACATATCTTTCATGAGAAGTGAAAACAGTTGTCATGTTTCTTGTCACTTAGTCATATATATTATAAATTCCAGCCATATCACAGGTTTTCCTATTTAATAGCTGACCTGACAAGATTACAAGTCAGGAATGGAAATATAAAAACATTTCAGTTGGTTAGCAGGACAGATGAAAATATATAATGACTGAGGAGGGCAGAAGATAGATTGATCCAGGAGTGTGACACAATCATGATATCCTGCCACTATGCTAA
>NW_006921812.1:5267572-5269671 GCF_000298275.1 Orycteropus afer afer | reverse complement strand
CTCCACTGAGAATAATGCTAGCTGTTAGTTTTGGACATATGCCCTTTATTATGTTCTGGAATTTCCCTTCTATTCTTATCTGTCTGAGAGTTTTTTTTTTTTTTTTTTTTAAACCAGTAATGGGTTGTTGGATTTTATCAAATATCTTTTCTGCATCCATTTATATGATGTGATTATTTTCCTTACCTTTATTTATGTATTGGATTATGATAATTGTTTTTCTAATGTTGAGCCATCCTTACATATGTGGTATTAATCTCATTTGCTCAAGATGTATTATTTTGTTGACATGTTGTTAGAGTCTACTGACTAAGATTTGTTGAACATTTTTGTGTTTATATTTATGAGGGATATTGGTCTATAGTTTTCTTTTTTAGTGGTGTCTTTGTCTAGTTTTACTAATAGGATTATGTTTGTTTCATAAAATGAATTTGGGAGGATTTCATCCTTTTCTATGTTCTGGAATACTTTGAGTAAGATTGTTGTCAGTTCTATGAACCTTTTGTAGAATTTTCTAGTGAAACAGTCTGGGCCAGGACTTTTTTGTTGGTTATTTTATTATTTATTTATTTGTTTGTTTTATGACCTGTTCAATATCTTCTTTTTATATGGTTTGTTAAAATTTTCCACCTTAGTTTGTGTTAGTTTAGGTATGTAGTATGTTTCTAGAAACTGATCTATTTTTTCTAGATTTTCAACTGTGTTAGAGTACAGTTCTTCAGTAGTATCCCAATATTATGTTTTTATTTTGGTTGGTTCTATTGTGATGTTGTCCATTTCCATGGTCATGGAATTGAAATAGACCATGTCTGGACACTTAGCTTGCACTTGTAATCCTGAATGCAACCTATCAGTGATATGGCTATCAAAAAATCATTGCTCAGACTTCCAGCAAGATGGTGGAGTAAGCAGACAAGCTATACATACCCTCTAAAACAAAGAAATGAGAAAATAGTTGAAACAGATTATTTTGGTTACTTAGTGCTTCTCTGACAAGAATATATACCACAAATGGGATGGCTTGAAAAACAGAAGTTTATTCTCCCACAGTTTGGAGGCTTTAAGTCCAAGTCCAAAGTGCCAGGCTTTATGGGTGAAAGCCCCTCAACTGTGGGGTCCAGCTCTGCCTCCTTCTTCCAGCCCACTGGAGCTAGAGATGTTTCTTCATTCAGACAGCTGCTGGCTGCTGAGGCTGACAAACCTAAGGTTGACAAGTAAAAAGACACAGTTCCAATATTACCAAACCACATGGCAGGTCATTAATTTAAGTCCATTTTAAGTCCCAAGGTTGACAGAGCATGGCAGGCTGCTGAACAATGACATGGCTACATGCAGGGTCCAAGCATGTCATAAGCTAGAGACCATTCCCAAACCTGCTTCTAATATATAGAAAGCAGACCACATCTCCAAAGGCAGCTACTCAGCTTCTCACAGTAGATTGAACCATGGAGTTGATTACCGGTATCATCATGGGGAATACTACATCCAGATGCCCAGCCACTCAACCAGGTCCAGCCAAGTTGACACAAAAACTGAACTACCACACAGATATAGAAGATAATGCTGGAAACCTGAGACTTGAAGGGAAGGATGAAGAAGGGGATTAAATACCAACTAGTAGAAGAACCTGAATGAAAATGATAACAGTGAATAAAGAGACAAATGGAACTATGGACTGTCAGCTATTCTGATGGTATATCTACTTTGAATATTTGCAAGATCAACATGAAAAATCTGTTAGATTCCTCTACACCAGCAAAGAGATTTCTGAAAAGGAAATAAGTAAATCAATACCATTTACAATAGTTACCAAAAAGATAAAATACTTTTAAAATAAACCTTACCAGGAACACAAAACCTTACCAGGGACACAAAACATATATACACACACACATATATAACCCTACAAAACACTACTTGAAGAAATAATAAGAGAGCTACATAAATGAAAGAACATATCATGCTCATGGATAGGAAGACTGAACTTTGTGAAAAGTCAAGGAATCCACACATTCAATGCAATCCCAGCCTAGATCCCATCAACATTGTTTAAGAACATAGATAAACAAAACACTACAGAAGAAGAAGAAAAAAGGAGG
>NW_006921812.1:5263679-5265127 GCF_000298275.1 Orycteropus afer afer | reverse complement strand
AAAAAGATGGAAACAACCTACATGCACATCAACAGAACAATGGATAACCAAACTGTGGTACATACACACAATAGAATACTATGCAACGCTAAGGAATAATGTAGACTCTGCAAAGCACTGCATAACATGGATGAACTTGGAAGACATTATGCTGAGTGAAAGAACTCAATCACAGATGGACAAATAGAGTATTAGTTCAATATTGTAAAAAGTCAAGGAAAGGTTTACATATGGAAGGGAACTTTCTTTGTTGGTTATGAGGAGTGGGAGGGAAGGGGAGGGAAACACTGAAAAACAATGCATTGACCCATGTCACTTTAGTTCTGTGTATTTCACTGTACATAAATTATATTTCAATAAAACGCATTTTAAAAAATAAAAAGATAAATTGTAACTGTTACCTATATAATCCCAGTTCAATTCTATTTCTCCATAACATCTTTAAATTATATCATTTCCTTATAACATTAATTTTTTAACACAAAATTTTAGTATACTATTTTTCACATAATATTAAAAAATTCTGCTAAGTAAGTACAACAAAACATTTAGAGTTACTTGAAAGTATGAAAAGAAGAAACCTGACAAAATTAAATGTCTATTTTATTAAGGCAAACTGAATCCACACATAGATTTTTTTTTTCCTACTGGAATCATTAAATAAATAAATGTAATACTAGAGAGATTATAATAATATAAAATGTGGAAAAAATAAAATGAAAGCCTAATATAATGCCTGTATAATGTGAATAAAACTGAGAATGTTGGGTTTTTTTTTTTGTTTTGTTTTTTGGGTACCATTAAGTTGTTTATAATTTACAGTGATCTATGTTCAAATTATGGATAACAGTGCAAAGAATGGGAATTCCAGAACACTTAATTGTGCTCCTGAGGAAACTTCATAAAGACAAAGAAGCAGTTGTTCGAACAGAGCAAGGGGATGATAAACGGTATGAAGTCAGGAAAGGTGTATGTCAGGGTAGGATATTTTCACCACACTTATTTGATCTGTATGTTGAACAAACAATCTGAGAAGCTGGGCTGTATGAAGAGGTTTGTGGCATCACAGTTGGAAGAAGACTCATTATCAACGTGCAGTATAGAGATGGTACAACTTTACTAGCTAAAAGTGAAGATGATTTGAAGCACTTATGAAAATCAGAGTACAGCCTGCAGTATGAATTATACTTCAGCATAAACAAACCAAGAATACACACAACTAGATTTATAAGCAACATAATGATAAATGAAGAGAAGATTGAATTTGTCAAGGATTTCATATCACTTGGATCTATAATCAAGGCTCTTGGAAACAGCAGCCAAGAAATCAGATGACATATTGCACTAGACTTATCTGCTACAAAAGAACTCTTTAAAATGTTAAAGAGCAAAGATGTCACTTTGAAGCCTAAGGTGTGTCTGACCTAAGCCATGGTATTTTCAAAAGC
>NW_006921812.1:5261717-5263412 GCF_000298275.1 Orycteropus afer afer | reverse complement strand
TGGCTATGACCATGGACTCAAGCATAGCAAAGACTGTGAACATGGCACAGAACCACACATTGTTTTGTTCTGCAATATTTAGGACTCTAATCAGTTGAAGCCGACATGATGGCACCTAACAATAACAGTAACTGTACAAAAGAACTGCAAATTTCTGCTTTATCACCATAATCATTACTATGCTTGTGTCCATTTTTACAATCACTGTGTGAATACATCTCATTGAGGATCTTTCTTTCTTTTTTTTTTTTCACCCTCAGCTTTACCAAGCATGTCCATCTCCAGGGACTGATTCTTCTTGATAATAGGTCCAAAGTATGTGAGTCAAAATATTACCACCCTCACTTCTAGGGAGCATTCTGCCTTTACTTCTTCTAAGATAGATTTGTTCATTCTCCTCCAATTTATGGTATATTTCATATTCTTTGCCATCACCACAATCCAATGGCATCAATGCTTCTTTGGTCTTCCTTATTCTTTGGCCTGCATGTGAAGCTATTGAATATATTATGAACATCTTTGTCCTCAAAGTTACATCATTGTTTTTTTTTAATGCCTTGAAGAGGTCTTTTGCAGCAGATTCACTGATGCAATACATCATTTGATTTATTGACTATTGTTTCCATGGATGTTGACTGTGGATCCAAGTAAAATAAAATTCTTGACAATGTCAATATTTTCTCTACTCATCATGGTGTTGATTACTGGTTTAATTGTGAGGATTTTTGTTTTCTTAATGTTGAGGTGTAATCCATACTGAGGGCTATAGTCTTTGATTTTCTTCAGTAAGTGCTTCAAGTTCTCTTCACTTTCAGCAAGCAAGGTTGTGTCATCTGCATATTGCAGGTTGTTAATGTCTTCCTCCCATCGTGATGCCATCTTCTTCTTCATATTGTCCAGCTTTTGCATTATTTGCTCAACATACAGACTGAATTAATATGATGAAAAGTTATGACTGTTATGTATATATTTTCTGATTTTAAACCATACATTCTCTTCTTGTTCAGTTCAAATGACTGCTTCTTGGTCTATGTACCTGCTTACTTATGAGCACATACATGTTAAGTGTTTTATAATTCCTTTTCTCTGCAATGTTATCCATAATATGCTATCATCCATGCAATCAAATGTCTTTGTGTAGTTAATAAAACACAAGTAAACATCTCTCTAAAAGTCTCTGCTTTCATCCAAAAGCCATCTGACATTATTAAAGATATCTCTCATTCCACTTCCTTTTCTGAATGCAGCCTGAATACCTGGCAGTTCCCTGTCAATTTACTGCTGCAACAGTTTTTGAATGATCTTCAGCAAAATTTGATTTATATGTGAAATCGATGATAGTATTCAATAATCTCTACATTCTCTTAGATCACCATTCTTTGGAATGAGCACAAATTTGAATCTCTTCCAATAGTTAGCAAAGTAATTGTATCAAATGGATTAAATAGTAAAAATGTGCTTAATACTAAAAGTTGCAAATATAATTAACTTATAATTTATTATTACTGGAGGAGACATATTTAATTAGACAAAGGAGCTCTGGTAGCATAGTGGCTAAGGTACTAGACTGCTAACCAGAAGGCTGGCGGTTCAAACCCACCAGTCACTCCTCAGAAGGAAGATGGGGCAATCTACTTCCATAGTGATACTGCCTCAGAAACCCAAGGAGGGGTCACTATGAGTCGGGTCTGACTC
>NW_006921812.1:5260057-5261007 GCF_000298275.1 Orycteropus afer afer | reverse complement strand
ACTATACAAGTGGACCTCACCTGATGGAATATATAGGAAGAAAATTGACTTCATCATTGGAAAGAGGAAATGGAGAAGTTCAATATCATCAGTTAGAACAAGTTCAGTGGTTGACTGTGGAACAGAACAATTGCTTATAGGCAAATTCAGTTTCAAGCTGAAGAAAATTGAAACAAGTCCACAAAAAAAAAAAAAAAAAAATACAGCCTTGGAAATATTAACCTGATTTTAGAAACCATCTGAAAAATAGATTTGACACATTGAATACCAATGACCAAAGACCAGAACAGTTGTGGGATGGCATCAAGGACATCATACCTAATGAAAGTAAAAGATAATTAAAAGACAGAGAAGAAAGAAAATACCAAAATAGATGTCAGGGAGAGTTTTAAACTTGTTCTTGAACAGAAAGTAATTAAAGTGATCAGTAGAGGTAATGAAGTAAAAGAAGCTGAGCAGAAGATTTCAAAGATGGCTCCAGCAGACAAAGTAAAGTATTATCGTGAAATGAGCAAAGACCTGGAGTTAGAAAACCAAAAGGGCTTGGCATTAAACTTGGCATTTTTCAAGCTGAAAGCACTGAAGAAAAAAATCGAGCCTGGATTTGCAATACTGAAAGATACTATGGGCAAAATATTGAAAAGACATAAGAAGCATCAAAAGAAGAGAGGAGGAATACACAAAGTCACTGTACCAAAAGAGCTGCTCAAAGCTCAACCATTTCAGGAGTTAACCATAGGATCAAGAACTAATGGTATTGAAGAAAGCATTTGAAACTGCGCTGAAATAACTGGTGAAAAACAACCCTCCAGGAACTGACAGAATACCCATTGAGAAGTTTCAACAAACAGATGCAGTGCTAGTGGTACTCACTCATTTGTGCCAAGAAATCTGGAAACTAGGCCAATCAACTGGATGAGATCCATGTTTGTGCCCATTCCAAAGACAGG